>NC_142067.1:122228719-122251219 GCF_059756535.1 Pantherophis guttatus | reverse complement strand
TTTAGCTTTTTAATATTCTATTTGGAATAAAAGCATTAAATCAGATTTACTAATAAAACACATTTGTTCAGCTAATGTAATGTTCACTCTAAGGAGTTAATGGAGAATTAAATGAACCACTCGCAACTAATAGTTATCTGTAAAAGAAACCCATATCTTATATCGATGACTAAAGGATTCTTATTAACTGGTTAATTATGAGTCGTTTCAACCAAGGAAATGTATAAATGAAAAAAAGAAACTATACCAGAACTTCATGGTATGGATTTTAAGGTACCTGATTGCTAAAATACCAGTTTAAGTAGACTATGATCCATTTTCGGAGAGAATGGCTTGTGATTAGTGGTTAATTAAGCATCTAGAATAGAATAGAATAACAGAGTTGGAAGGGATCTTAGAGGTCTTCTAGTCCAACCTGCTGCTTAGGCAGGAAACCCTACGTGACTTCAGACAATTGGTTATCCAACATCTTCTTAAAAATTCCCAGTGTTGGAGCATTCATAACTTCTGCAGGCAAGTTGTTCCACTGATTAATTGCTTTAACTGTCAGGAAATTTCTCCTTTGTTCTAAGTTGCTTCTCTCCTTGATTAGTTTCCACCCATTGCTTCTTGTCCTGCCCTCAGGTGCTTTGGAGAAGAGACTCCCTCTTCTTTGTGGCAGCCCCTGAGATCTTGGAACACTGCTATCATGTCTCCCCTAGTCCTTCTTTTCATTAAACTACACATATCCAGATCCTGCAGCCATTCTTCATATGTTTTAGCCTCCCGTCCCCTAATCAACTTTGTTGCTCTTCTCTGCACTCTTTCTAGAGTCTCAACATATATCTGATCTTATATTTTTGGTCAATCGCCTTAGGCTGAATGGGTGTGTTGCAACTCTTGCAAGCTTTCAGGGGGTTATTTCTGGAACTTAAAGTAAAACAAAAAACAGAACATCTCTTCTGTCCTTCTAGACCTGGATAGTTTGTGGCAACACAAGGACTCTAATCTGATGGCACATTTAATTCTTCCTGCTCTTCCCCTACAAAGAATGACAGATCAAATGTAAAATTAGAGAAAAGGGATATATTTAGCTCTCATCAGCTAACCATACCCTTGCTCGGATTCAAACTATCTATCTATCTATCTATCTATCTATCTATCTATCTATCTATCTATAGGGAGAGGGAGAAGGAGGGAGAAGGAGGGAGGGAGGGAGGAAGGGAGAGAGAGAGAGAGAGAGAGAGAGAGAGAGAGAGAGAGAGAGAGAGAGAGAGAGAGAGAGGGAGGGAGAGGGAGAGGGAGAGGGAGAGGGAGAGGGAGAGGGAGAGAATATGTTTTATGTGCAAGGGGCAAGTTTGCTTGATGTAGTAAATGGTCCCTAATGATAATGGAAGCCATAAGAAGATTTTGCTCCAATTTCTATGAACAAATTATATTACCCCAATGCCCTTTTGGAACCTGTCTGTATTCTCTAATGACAGAACTTAAGAGACATGTGATCTAATTTCCTTGTATTCATTGTCCTTTCCTGAAACTCCTTTGAAGAATATAGAAAAGCTCAATTGTTTGAAGTCTACACAAATGGTTTTATATGTACCTAGGTCCCAAGCCATATAGGTCTTCAATGACAATAATAGCCAATGAGAAAAGAGTGAATGAGTGGAGCAGAAAGAGATGATCTAGAAAGTCTTGGTTGTGTAGACAACCAAGTTAATCTTGGCAAAACTAGACAAAGACAACAAGGGTTACACAAAACAAAACAAACTTTAAGCCCAGGAACTGGCAAAAGTAAAAGAAGCTCAAATGGCCCCAAGGATTGGCTGCAATGATAGGAAGATAGAGAGAGACATAGTGAATAGTGAATGGCATTCACTAGTGAAGTAGGTCTAGTGAAGTAGGTCTAACTGTATTTCCTTTTCTTTTGTTTATTTCACTCTTTCTTATTCCTTTCTCTACTTTGCAAAATGGTGCTTATCCTGTAATTGAATACTGTATTGGGTATCTAAGTGTGTGTGTGTGTGTGTGTGTGTGTGTGTGTGTGTGTGTGTGTGTATTATTTGAACAATCCACCTGCCTCAGAGTTCTGTTTGCTATGTGTATATCAGGGGTGAAATCCAGCAGGTTCTGACAGGTTCTGGAGAACCAATAGTGGAAATTTTGAGTAGTTTGGAGAACTGGCAAATACCACCTCTGGCTGGTCCCAGAGTGGGATGGGAATGGAGATTTTGCAATATCCTTCCCCTGGAGTGGGGTGGAAACTTTTGCCTTTCAGCTCCAATCCAGGAACCCTCAAGCAGTCGCATTAATGACAAACCATTTTAATCTCTCCCCTGGCTCAAGCTGATAAAGAGAGGAGAGCTTGTGGCTCAGAGGTTACTACAACTGTCTAATATGCAGGCAGCCCAAGTTCAAATCCGAGTAAGGGTATGGCTATCTGACGAGGGCTAAATAGCTTGAAATAGCTTGAAATAGATCTATATATTTGTGTTCTGAGGTTTTCACGGGTGCTTTTATGTAGGTCTTTGGTTATTCGGGTTTTCTCCCACGTAAAATTGGAAGTGCCTTGGCGACGTTTCGACGAAATCTCATTTGTCATCTTCAGGCTGGTGTTTTCGGCTTCGTGATTCTAGGAGCAATATAGTGTGTGTGTGTGTGTGTGTGTGTGTGTGTGTGTGTGTGTGTGTGTTATATAATATATATATATATATATATATATATATATATATATATATATATATATATATATATATATATATATATATATATATATATATATATATATATATATATATATATATATATATATATATATATATATATATATATATATATATATATATAATAGTATATATATAATACCTCTGTAATCTGTTGTATCAGGGTGACTGAAGGGAGCTGAGCATTTACTGGCGGGATACCCTTCCTGACACCTTTATGGAGTTAACAGCAGATATTTTCTCTTTGTGCCCTGATAAAGAAACATCTGTCGCTGTCTAGGATTGAACTCTCAGCCTCGTGAGTGTGAGGCAACATCTTTACCTCTAGGCCACCATGCTGCTCTATCTTAGTAGGTATATATTTGATGAATATTAAGAAACTTCAAGGAAGATTAAATATTTTTAAAATAATATTCAAGAGTAGGAAACATTTTGTACTGTCTTACTCAGCACTAGGCTTGATGCTTTCTATGATTTTAGTTCTTCAAAGTACAGAAGTTTTTTTGGGGGGGGTTAAATCATGCTTCTTTCCTAATAAAGTGATGAGGAAAATGTTGTTATTAGCACAAGATGGGAACAGAGCTCTTAAGATGAGAGGAGCAATCAGTAACAAAGTACTGAAGTAATAAGATAACAATCATGTTATCTTCACATGATGATTCCTTCATTGTGATGGATTTAATAACTGCAATATTTTATTATTTCCCTCCTTTTCCCCTCTTGTAGTAATATGCAGTCACAATTTATGTCAATGTTTTTCCCCAATATAAATTGGGCTTCCACTGATGGCAGATCATTTATATAGCGTTGTTAAAACCAGCATCTTAATGCAGACGCTCTACTGCCATTAACATGCTTAATGACCACAAAAGGAATATAGAATTGGATCAATTAAAGGAGGGGGTTAGCCAACCCCTTGCTTGAAATGTGTGTGGGCCACCACTAATGAAATGATGCTCTCCCGAGTCCTTGTTGGGAAAATCAAATAAGTCAGGCAGTTAATCAATTGGGACAGACATTACTGCATCATTCTTACAGAGAGGAGATAAAAAAAGAAAGAAAGAAAGAAAGAAAGCATTTGGATGAAGGTAGGGTAGATGGTGCTCATGAACTACAGCAATTAAGATACAAGTTATTATTAACCACAATGTTGTATCAGTGATGTTGATTAATCCAAAAGCATGATCCATGTGTTTTGTCTAATAATAATGCCTATTATTATTTGATATCTCTGGGGAGCACGGTGGCTCATGTGGTTGGAAGGCTGGGCAGGAGATTAGCAAGCCCATGTTTGACACCCAAGAACTGCCATAGGGTGGGATTCAGGTCTCATCCTTCACTCCAGCTCCTGTCGTGAACATGAAAAGAACCCCCAACTGGGTGTATCCGGAGCAATGATGATGTCACGGGCTAATCCTCTCAACCCAGAAAGACCTTGGTGCTTTTGACACATTTACAAATGTTATGTCTGTCTGTCTTTCTATCTGTCTGTCTGTCTATCATCTATATCTATTTATTTATTTATTTATTTAGCTAGCTAGATAGCTAGATAGCTAGATAGCTATTATCTATCTATCTATCTATCTATCTATCTATCTATCTATCTATCTATCTATCTATCATCTCTCTCCATTCATCATCTATCTATCATCTACCTACCTAGCTATCTAGCTATCTCTATCATCTATCTATCTATCTATCTATCTATCTATCTATCTATCTATCTATCTATCTATCTATCATCTCTCATCTCTCTCCATTCATCATCTATCTATCATCTATCTACCTAGCTACCTAGCTACCTAGCTATCTAGCTATCTCTATAATCTATCATCTATCTATCTATCTATCTATCTATCTATCTATCTATCTATCTATCTATCTATCATCTCTCTCCATTCATCATCTATCTATCATCTACCTACCTAGCTACCTAGCTACCTAGCTACCTAGCTATCGCTATCTATCTATCTATCTATCTATCTATCTATCTATCTATCTATCTATCTATCATCTATCTATCTATCTATCTATCTATCTATCTATCTATCTATCTATCTATCACCTATATCATGTTATTTTCCTATTATAGAAAAAATAATAGTAGGAATGTGTGCGCTAGTAGGAATATATTGATCAGATACAAGATGACACATAAAGAAACATGGCTACTTCTTCTTTATGAGAATATCTGTAGCTTGTAGGTTGAATGATGAGGATCTTGGTGCTCAGGTGTTTCACTATCTAATCTGGTAACATCACTGGAGGCCTATAAAATGAAAAACTGTGCTTGAAAGATGCCAATTAAGAAGCAGTATCAGCTCTTTGAGTATTGCAAGTTGATATCCTGGGCCACTCTTAAACTAGAGACTACACTAGATTCAGAACCTGGTCTTCAGTCAGAATTGTTCCATCTGTTCTTCTCTTCAGTTCTTTTTTCATCTTTTAAGGAGCTTCAGTCCATTCTTTTTTCTTCTTCTTTTTTCATTTGGTACCTTATAATTAGTCCCCTGCCTATCTATGATTACTTCTAACCCCAATGATGGTCCCATCGATTTCTTTGATTTTGATTTTCATTTGCTTTTGAAAACTTCTCTCTCTCTCTCTCTCTCTCTCTCTCTCTCTCTCTCTCTCTCTCTCTCTCTCTCTCTCTCTCTCTCTGTCTCTGTCTCTGTCTCTCTCCTTTTCTGATCCTTCCTTGATTCTTCTGCCAGCTGCTTCCCAAGACTCCTTGGCAGTGGACTCCTTGGAGTGGTCTCAATTTCCCCAAACATCTGATGCAAAGTAGCAATTTTAAAATCTTTGAATACGCTTTAGAAAGTGCCTTAGCAAACTTAAAACAGCAGCAATTGGAATTTGCCTCTTGGTATGTCACTTGCTAGATATTAGAACTCACAGCTCCGTGCTAATAACCAGAAATGTACCTTCATGATTTGGATCCATAATATGCAACTGCCTTTCCTTCTAAGGGGAAAAAAGAAGAACATGACGAGTAATTAAACCTATATTTCACACCATTGCAACAGTGATTCAGGCTCACATTATATTCCTGTTGGTACTTTTGAATGAGGAACATGATACACAACGTGCTTCTCACTTACATAATGCATAAGCTACATTTCATTAATATTAATGCAATTGTAAAAATACCTCCCTGTTCAGTTAGGATGATGCCTATGTGTAAAGGCTGGGAATGGGGGTGGGGGGGAGCAGAAAATTAATAATGGAATTAATAGCAATGCCATCTTAATCTTCAGATGAAATATGTGATTTTATAGAGGATATTTGGGAAGAATCAATTGAGATCCCAAAAGATATTTGCAGATTTCACCTGTACTGTATTGGTTGCCCCACTTTTTTTCTTGCAGCATGTTCAACAAAAGTGAGAGTTAATCCTGTTTAGTATTACACACACTTGATTTGTTTTTGCTTTGATGCCGATCCAGTTTATCAGGATTGCATTTCCAGTTCAAGATGAAACGTGGCTGCAAGGTAGACAGGGAGGCGAAACTATCATGGTGGAGAAGGGAGTGAAGAAAGATTTTTGTCCTTCTTCATTTTGGTTTCAAGCAGGGGTGAAGTCCAGCAGATTCTGAAAGGTTCCGGAGAACCGGTAGTGGAAATTTTGAGCAGTTCGGAGAACCGGTAGCGGAAATTTTGAGCAGTTCGGAGAACCGGCAAATACCACCTCTGGCTGACCCCAGGAGTGGGGTGGGACTGGAGATTTTGCAATATCCTTCCCCCAGGAGTAGGGAGGGAATGGAGATTTTGCAGTATCCTTCCCCTGGAGTAGGGTGGGAATAGAGATTTTGCAGTATCCTTCCCCTGCCACGCCCACCAAGTCATGCCCAACAAGCCATGACACGCCCACCAAGCCATGCCCACCAAGCCATACCCACAGAACCGGTAGTAAAAATATGTGGGTTTAACCACTGGTTTCAAGATTCCTAATTGTTCACTTCGCAAAGGTCTTTCCTTAGACCTTTTTATTTTTTTCCCGGGAAGTCCATCATCTGCTTGTATTTAAATCACTTCTACTTTTGTGCGCTTTCTTTCTATTGGCTTAACCTAATTAGCGTTCACAGTTAATGCAATCAGCGTGGGGATGGTGTGCTGTCAGCCCCTCTGAAAAATGCTGAGCTTGTCTTATCTCATCACTGTCTACGGTCAATCTAGCGGAGTATGGCAATCGTCTACTAAAAGGTCATTGACGCCTCTTTTTTTTTTGCAGTCTGCCTAGTTTGCAGGAAACTTTTTTTTAATTTTTTATTTAAAAGAGAGTTAAACCCTCTCCAATCAACTGATCAACCTACCTACCTAACAACTTCTGGAATCTAAAACAGACGATGGAGTGGGAAAGGCTGAGCAACAAACAGGTAACAGTTTATTTTAAAAGCAGGATTATTTCGGAGTGCTGGAAGTAAATGATCTGATAAAATGTACAAATACTCTGCCAACACAATTTCTCTGTCGCTCTTCCAACCCACTGTTGAAACAGGGAGCCTCACAGAAACATATCTCTTTCTCCCCCCCTCTCTCTCCCTCCCTCCCTGCCCCCCCTCTCTCTCGCCCTCCCTCCCTCCCTCCCTGCCTCTCCCTCTCCCTCTCCCTCTCCCTCTCTCTCTCTCTCTCTCTCTCTCTCTCTCTCTCTCTCTCTCTCTCTCTCCAGGACATTTGAAGGTCACAGAACGAGAGAACAAAGATACAGACAGTGACATGATAGCAGTGATTAAGAAAGGGCAAAGCCTACAAATGATAGGCAGGAGATGGAAGTGATTTCTCCCCCAAATGTGTGTCTGCGCATGCACACACACAGAGAGAGATGCATGGATACAAATAATTACACATGATTAAATAAAGAAAATGACTTTGTGTTTGCAGGACTCTCGTGTATGTGTTGCAAAAGGGACAACTACCTTTCTCCAAGAAGTAATTAAGATTGGCTGCATGCACACATAGGGGAGAGAGAGGGAGAGACAGGGGGAGAGAGGGAGAGAGAGGGGGAGAGAGAGAGAGACAGAAATAGAGAGAGGGAGGGAGGGAGAGGGGGGAGGGAAAGAGAGAGGGGGAGAGAGGGGAGAGAAGAGAGACAGAGAGAGGGAGTGGGAGAGAGAGACAAATAGAGAGAGGGAAGGAGAGAGAGAGGGAAAGGAGAGAGAGAGAAATCCATGCAAATAATCCTTGTGGCTATCACATTCCAAGGCATATATTTGAACTGATTAATTAATTAATTATTCACACTGGTGGAAATCATTCTGGTGAATGTAACTGAAAGCTGCATTCTAAAAGTTCTTGCACATGAGTAATTGGCCTTTGTGACTTGAGCTAATCCTCAAAGATAGGGTCAGCCCTGGTGAGGAGATGGAAAAGAAACCATCAGGAAATTCCAGGGCTGTTGGGTGGAGTTAGAAGAATTGCCATGGCAAAGGAAAGGATATTAGCTTGTCCATGTAGTCACCAGGAGTACAGCAAATGGAGTGAAGCATTCTTGGAAAATCCCAAAGATGCTTTTTTCAAAAGGCAACTGGAGTTTCTTTGTTTTTCTTTTGAAGACATTTGGCTTCTCATCCAAGAAGCTTCTTCAGTTCACTTCCTTGAAGAAGCTTCTTGGGTGAGAAGTGAAACGTCTTCAAGGAAAAAAATACTCCAGTTGTCTTTGAAAAAACACACCTTTGGTACAACCACGATTGACTGGTTGACTGAGAATCTCCTTAGATGTTCTTGGAAATGTGTTTTGAAAGAATGCTTCCCAAATGCCAAGCTTCATCAGGTTTGCTGTTTCCTCATGTGCAAGAAAACTATCGACTTCACGGTTGTTTCAGTGCAAGAAGGACATTTTTCATTATTATTTCCAGGTTCTCTCAGGAGAATGTGACTTTGTTAAATTGGTTTGATTTCAGGTCCAATTTGCAAATTCAAAGAATGGAAGGGGCAACAACCACCACAACAAATATTTGTCACATATAGTTTCGGTGACATAGGCAAGCTTTTCCTGGGTTGATTTTGTCCCTCTTCCTTAAGCATTTTTGAGGCAAAGATTAATTCAGGTTGGATTCTTATGGCGTTCATGTGTCTCACAACGGAATCCATTGTGGTGAATTCTCACTTCGCTGCTCTGTTATTGCAACAGATCTGATTGTGTTGAAGAAAGGAAGGACATGTAATTCACTACTGAAAGTAGTTTAAACCATTCCCAGCCATTAAGAGTGAAGCTTCGGGTTGTATTTTCAAGCTCTCCAGATGTTGTTGAACTATAAAATCCAGCAGCTTGAGACAGAAATAGGCAGACTTAAGAGATATTAGGAATTGCAGAAAACTCATCCAGAACTCAGAAAATGTCTACATGTGTTGAGGGGGCGGGGCGTAGGGAGATGGCAGGAAGCGGCTATACTCATTTGATGCAAAAGCAGAATGTAGGAAATAGTTTGTCACCTCTATTACTAGAAGACTTAGATGAGCCATGGTGGCACAGTGGTTAGAGTGCAGTGCTTCTGCTGCCTGCCGGCTGACTGCAATTCGGCAGTTCGAATCTCACTAGGATCAAGGTTGACTCCTCCTCCCATCCTTCTGAGGTGGGTTAAATGAGAACCCAAATTGTTGGAGGCAATAGGCTGACTGTGTAAAGTGCTTAGAGAGGGCTGGAATGCACTGTGAAGTGGTAGATAAATCTAAGTGCTATTGCTATTGCTAGATGACAAATGCCAGCTAGACTAAATTCAAAATTAGACTATTAAGAAAGAAGCCTAGGTATAAGACAACTGGTCTGCAGAAGTCCAAACCATCACTAGATAGCCACAAAGACTTCTCTGTATGGTGTTGCTACAAAATGCTAAGATTCTTTATCTATCTATATAAAAGCGAAAACCACTCATGCTGTAATCTCCAGAACCGTAAAGCCTAGAAACTTGAAATTTGCCACGTATGTTCCTCTTGGCTTCTAGGTGCTCACTAAGAAAGGATTTTTCGAAATGACCATCAGAGCATTAATATTTCCTATATTATTATTAACACGCTCTGATGCTAAGGAGTTCTACTCCCCCTCCCCACCTGAAAAGAAATCTGTTCCAAATGCAAAACACAAGCAGAGGAGAGGAGTTTCAGTTTCAGTTTTACTTTCACAGCAGAAAGCAGCTTTAATACAGAACACTTGAGCTAAGCAACAGCCAGGCTCCTTCCCGTCTCCTTCTTGCTCACGCATCAAATACTGTTTCACAGGGAAGGCTTCTGTGTGGCAAGGCTGAGGGAGAGAAGAGGATAGGATTGGGGAGGATTCTGTGGGGCAAGCCTGAGGGACAGAAGGGGGATAGGATAGGAGATGTTTCGGTGCGGCAAGACTGAGGGAAAGAAGGGGGATAGGATAGGCTTCTGTGGGGCAAAGTTGAGGGAGAGAAGGGGAGAGGAGAGGCCTATCGTAACTACTCATTAAGTTTCAAGCTGTAACTATCAATTTATCAAGCCCCATCACATAGTTTCGTAGTGAAGTACGGGTATCCAGCTAGTTCTTTATATAGGTTCTTTATTCCTTGCCTCCTCCATAGCCAATTTATTAGAGGATGAAAACTATAAAAAGATCCTATTGGATTAAAATCAGACACCTTAAGATTTACCTTTGGGAAGAAGATGAGACAGATAAAGTAGACAGCTCATTATATGAGGATCCCAAAGATTACACCTTTAGAGCTTTCTTGGTCTTCAAGCAGAGCTCTCCAGCAAGAATGAAATGAGCGTGATCTACCAGAATTAAGCAGTTTAATGTTTCATTGGTTGCAAGAGCAGAAAGTTAATGCTTCCATTGGAATCAGTGGCTCCTAAATGTGCTTAACTTAGATTGCCTTGTTCTTGCTGTAACATACCAAACACCATGCATCAGAAAACTGCTGCACGACACTGTAAATTACAATTATTCAGTCTGTCATACAAAATCCTATTAAAGTCATCATATTACTTTTTGGAGGTGCGCTGCAGAACTATAATCAAGCAAAATTAAAATGTGACAAAGCTGTAAAATGTCTGAAGTCGGGGTTTTTTTTGGATCGCATGCCTCATTTCACTGGAAATACTTGATGGATTATATGGCAAAATAAGAGACATTTTCCTGTAATACCTGACAATTGAAGTGGATTCTACCCAAAGGATTAGAATATTTTCATATGCATAGCTTCCCACCAGCCTTGTTTTAGCAGTCTGTTCAAGTTTAAGAGTAAAAAAATTCCTCGCGTGGATGATATTACGTAAATCAAAATTAGACCATGGTTTAAAGAAACCTCCATAATTATTAAACAGCTAAATCCAGCTGTTCTGATCCAGCTCCCGAAACACGACAAACCCTCTGAAGTTAAATCAATAATTCCTTTCTTAGGAGCGTCAGCAGCCCCGACTCTCGCAATGCAGGCTAACAAGTCTGTCCGGCAAGGGAGATAAATATTTGTCTGCCATATCTATTCATCTCTGCGCCCTGCCTTTTATCCCCGGAGCTAGGGTGGGGCTTTGCTAGAAGCAGTGGCTCCTCCTTCCCAAGGGTTGGCCCATGGATTTCCACTGCTCTCCTCTCCTCTGCCTTCTGTGTATCTGCACATCAGGCACTGGACCCAGCTGTTCCTCCTCTTCCTCATCAGCCACCTCCAGACTCTCCATCTGAGGGCTGACAGATGGCCCAGACTCCACCTCTGTGTCTCTCTCAGCCAGCTCCATTCCCTCTTCCCCCTCTGAGCTCCCAGGTTCCCTTGATGCTGGCCCCTGACTCTCACGCTGCCTCTCATCTGATTCAGATGCTGGAGGGGGCCAGCTGCTGACAGCCACAACACCAGCCTTCCATTTCCATTAATGGCCAAAGTGTTTCTAACTCCCTTCAACTTATAGTTGCTCCGTTTAGCCCGTAGAAGCATAAGGAATTCTGAATATAGAGTTTTCTTTAATGGACAAGGTGTGGCACTCTAGAAGTTTCTGAAGTTTAATCCCTCAACACTCGCAGAAACAGGACTATGATGGAGGGCACTGGGTAACAGTTATCAGCAACAACAATGCTCTCAAATGCCTATCCTAACCATAGCTTCAAAAAAGGGGGATGGAGAATATTGGTGAAGAAAAGTTGGTCTCCATGGCCATCCAGGAATGGGGCAAGGCCATCATAAACTCAGAGAGAACAAAGCAGATGCTGAAATAGAGAAGCCCATGCTGGAACAGAATGCAGGCAAACTCTGCCCGCAGTCTGGAATTCGATCCTGACTGGCTGAAGGTTGAATCAACTGTCCATACTTCTGAGGTTGGTAAAATGAAGTCCCAGATTGTTGATGGCAATATGTTGACATTGTAAACTGCCCAGAGAGAGCTATAAAGCACAATGGAGTGGTATAAAAGTCTAAGTGCTATTGGTATGTTTGTTGAATCCCAGTACTGCCCAGTTCAGTAAAGAAATCCAAGGCAATTGTTGCTGAATCTGTTGGAGCCTAGCATGGTTCATTCAATAAACATGGTGAATCCTTTACATTGGTGTTGTATATATATTGTTTCCCATTATGGGAATCCCCTCTCCTAGAAGAATGAAATATTTTGAGGAATATTAAAAAGGCAAGATATTATATTTCCCTAAATGAGAAAAGGAGAAACATGTGATTTTGGAGGCAGAAAGCAGGCTCAGTCTTTCTTAATAGCCCCAGCAGATATTTTGTTCCCATTAAAAAAGACTGGGCTAGCTTATCTACAAAACAAAAGACCTTCAGCTTCAGGGTGATGGGATTAAGAACAGGACATGACCCTTCAGGTCATATAGGATTAACCCTCTACCATTTAGCAGAAGACACAGAGCTCACTACATTACACAATCTCATAAGGGTATTTCAGACATTGTACCACCCCCAAACGTCAGTCCAAACTTAAACCAAACCTGGTTAATCAGACAAACACCTAGGATTTACATTTCCTCTTTTGCCTGTCGAGCCAGCTATGACCCCTACATAACCCCTACATGATCCCATCGGAATCTGAAACAGCCAATAGAATACATGTTCTTGCACAGGAACAGGAAGCTCAAAAACAAAGCTCAAAGAAGGTATAAAAACCCTAACTCTCAGCTCCATTTTGTTCAGCTGCCCAGAACCAGAAACCCATGTGGTTCTGTTCATCATTCAACCATCTTTCCAATCATCCTCCATGTTTCCAGTCTTTCTCCCAGCTTGGAACTGAACCAGATGGATATTTCTTCCCACACCATGTCATTGTGCTCTTTTTGTAATTACCACCTTCATCTAGTCATAGACGCTCCATGCAGCACTCCTACATCAAAATACCATTTTCAACACTCAAATTATCAGTTTCAACACATTGCATTTCTCCAAGTGAGAAAAACTGCAGATCCCAATGTGTTGGTGTAAATTCACAGGGGCCACTATCTTGCATAAATTAATTAATGCATGGGTAGAGCATACAGTACATATGGAAAACATTGGTGTGATGCCTTTTCAGTGTTAGGCATTGCTCTATTTACTGGTTGTTAATATCCCTATACTCCAGCTACATAATCTGCATTTATGCAATAGCATTGTGGATTTGAGAAGAGTGGTGCAATGGCTTAGTGGTGGAGCTCTCATCTTACAATCAGGAGGCAGAATAGAATAGCATAGAATAACAGAGTTGGAAGGGACCTTGGAGGTCTTCTAGTCCAACCCCCTGCTTAGGCAGGAAACCCTACATGACTTCAGACAAATGGTTATCCAACATCTTCTTAAAAACTTATAGTGTTGGAGCATTCACAACTTCTGGAGGCAAATTGTTCCACTGATTAATTGTTCTAACTGTCAGGAAATTTCTCCTTAGTTCTAAGTTGCTTCTCTCCTTGATTAGTTTCCATCCATTGCTTCTTGTCCTACACTCAGGTGCTTGGGGTTCGATCCTAGGTAGAGGCAGATATTTCACTCTCTGGGCACAATGAGAATATATCTGCTGAACAAAGCTCCACATTGGCGACAGGAAGGGCATCCGTCCATTAAATGTTCTGCTAGCTCCATTCAGTTGCCCAGACTCCACCCCGCAAGGGATTATGGGGTCATTAAATGATGATGATGATGATTGTGGATTTTGAGAATGAAAGCAGGGGTTTGTGATCTATGATACTGTACCAATGTTAACAGTTGGGAGCGAAAGGCTTTGAATTTAAGCCCCATCAAAACACGACTTTCATGCTAACATGGCTGCTTAAAGCTCAGATTTTATTCACTTGAAATCTAAATGACAAGATATACTCAAGAAGTTTTTATCCTGTGAAAAGGTTAAGCATCATTAAACAATATTGATGTAATGCGGAAACAATGAGGAGACTCTTTGAAAGGTTAAATGAATTGTTCTCATTACAGATGTGTTATCTCTGCATATTGGTAAATTTCCAGTGCGATTCTATCAGATTCACCAAGGATCTACTCAGATTTTTTGTTTTTATTTATTTATTTATTTGTCAATCATATATAACCATTGAGGACCTGTATACTCCACGAGTCAAAAAGAGGGCTGTGAAAATATTTACAGACCCCTCACATCCTGGACATAAACTGTTTCAACTCCTACCCTCAAAACGACGCTATAGAGCACTGCACACCAGAACAACTAGACACAAGAACAATTTTTTCCCGAATGCCATCACTCTGCTAAACAAATAATTCCCTCAACACTGTCAAACTATTTACTAAGTCTGTACTACTATTAATCTTCTCATCGTTCCCATCTCCTTCCACTTATGACTGTATGATTATAATTTTGTTGCTTGTATCCTTACGATTTATATTGATATTGTTTTCTGATTGCTATTTGTACCCTATGACTATCATTAAGTGTTGTACCTTAGGATTCTTGATGAATGTATCTTTTCTTTTCATGTATACTGAGAGCATATGAACCAAGACAAATTCCTTGTGTGTCCAATCACACTTGACCAATAAAAAATTCTATTCTATTCTGTTCTGTTCTGTTCTGTTCTGTTCTGTTCTGTTCTGTTCTATTATATAAGATAACAGATATAAGTATAAACATGATTATGAATACAGGAAATGGGTACAAATAAATAAGGACAGTTTGCTTCCCATGGAAGCAAAAAGGGGAAAAAAAGGGGGGAAAATGAACAAAAATACATATTTGGTTGGAAAAAAATGTTAAGGCAGCATATAGATTTTAAGCCAGAAGTACTTTTGTTAGGCATAATACCAAAAAAATATGATAAATGGAATATAGATTGGATATTGCATGTTTTAACAGCAGCAAGAATTGTATTTGCACAACATTGGAAAAATGAAGAAACGTCTACAGAAGAAGATATAATTTAAAAAATATTGGACTGTGCAGAAATTGACAGATCAACACTGAAGATAAAAGAAAAAGAAGACACAGAATATTTTCGAGCTTGGGACTTGTTTTATCAGTGGTTGGACAAAAGGGATAGAAATTAGGAACTTAATAAGTATTACTATGTAAACAAATTGACCCAGACCATACGCTGTTCAACAGGGACGCAGTGGCTCAGTGGCTAAGTCGATTGTCGATTGAAAGGTCAGCAGTTCAGCGGTTTGAATCCCTAGTGCTGCATAACGGGGTGAGCTCCCATTACTTGTCGCAGCTTCTGCCAACTTAGCAGTTCGAAAGCACGTAAAAAATGCAAGTAGAAAAATTGGGATCACCTTTGGTGGGAAGGTAACAGCGTTCCGTGCGCCTTTGGTGTTTAGTCATGCTGGCCACATGACCACAGAGACATCTTTGAACAGCGCTGGCTCTTTGGCTTTGAAATGGAGATGAGTACCGCCCCCTAGAGTCGGGAACAACTAGCACATTTGTGCGAGGGGAACCTTTACCTATGTAAATGACTTGACCCAGACAGTACGCTGTTCACTAAGCACATATTGTATGTAAAGAGAAAACAAATAAAAAATATTTATTAAAAGACATGGAATCTCCTCCTCCTCTTAAACTTCTGAGGAAATGACAGTGTCAAAGAGAAATATTCACAATCCATCTTTACATGGGAACAATATTTGGCTTTGGCTAAAACTAGGACTATTGAAAATTGTGTACATTGAATGAACATCTGACAAATGACTTGCTCTAGATGCAATATGCTACATTACCCACATAGCTTTTTTCCCCCCTACAGATGTTTGACAATATACTGAATTGTAGTTATCTAGGAAGAAAGACATATTTGGGTTACAAACCTAATGTAGGGTTGTTGTTTTTTTTCCCCTTCCCATCGGAACCGTAGCCTTAAACTTGCATGCCAAGAAAATTTGACATTGATTTCACTTCCATGGCTGTTTCAAATATCTTTCAGAATAAAAAAAAGAATGCTACCAACTTGTATTATTTGACCTGACATATTGACAACATATTAACTATCCAGGAGTAATAATCTGTTGTTTTAATTAAAATTATTTAAATTCTTTTTTTTTATATAAAAGTTTTTTTAATTTTTCACAAACAAACAAACATTGCATTTTTTCTGAACAGAGTATTGGCCGAGTCACAAATTGATACAATTTTTAGCTGTCTCCAACACAATTTATATATTTCACTTTTTGCCATAATAATCTTTCTCTCTAATTTTTCTTTTCTTTTCCTTGTTTCTTCTAATAACCAATATTACCAATCGCCCTAATCACTAACCTTAATCAAATTTAATTTTTTCCCCTTACTTTCTCCAAGTTAAAACCCTCAAATTTGAAATCCTTTTCATAACATAATATAATTTCCAGTATTTCCCTAAATTCCCTGATTCCAATTACAAATAGTTTTCTTTGTCAACTTATCCAAATATTACAATCCAATATCTTACTAAGAGTCGCTTAAATATATAACATTACAATCATTCATTTCTTTTCCATTGCTTTTTCAAATATATATGCAATCTCTTCTTATTAAGTGATAAACCAAATTACTTTGCACAATACATTATAATTTCCCATGCTTTAACTGAATTCCCTAGTTAAAAGTATTCCAAATATTACAATCTCATATAGATCTTATTTCAGTTCATTTATAGTTCTATTTCTCAATTCTCATTAGTTTTTTTAATGTAAATCCAATTTTAAACAATAAACCTAATTAATTTTCATAATACAATATCATTTCCAATTTTTTGGTTAAATTCCATAGTTACAATTAAAAATATTCCAAATATTACAATCTCATATATTGAACTTATTTATATTTATAAATCTTATTTCAATTAAACAAAATTAATTTTCAGCTTAATTTCTAAAATTCATTTATATCTATAAACAATAAACCTAATTCATTTTCATAATACTTTTAATTATTTAAAATTATTTAAATTTTATGAAATCCATTTTGGCTCATGACCTGTCCCATCCCACTTCTTCCTTTTGCCCATAATGATTTTTGAAATGTGGCCTTGGCATGCCAATTTAAAGATCGAGTCCATCTTTTAATCTTCTCAACAACTAATTTGTGCATCCCTGATTATCTGAGGAGTATAAAAGGAGGCCAATTGGAAGCTACCGTATTTCCCTGAAAATAAGACCCTGTCTTATTATTTATTTACTTATTTATTTATTTATTTATTTATTTATTTATTTATTGCTATCAAAAAAGGTACCAGGTCTTATTTTCGGGGGGGGAGGATGTCGTCCACTGACTCATCTCACTTGCTTATCAGCCCCGGCCTCTTTTTTGCTGTCAAAGGACTTCAGGAACTTCTTCCTCCGGCAAGGCCAGCAAGACTTTCCTGAAGGCCTCTGTAGCCAATAAAAGAGCTCCAGATCAATCTGGAGCTCTGTTATTGGCTACAGAGGCCTTCAGGAAAGTCTTGCCAGATGCGGAAGAAATGGGCTGAGGTGTGTGAGGCCTGGTTGCAACTATCCGAAGGTAAGTAGTAGGGCAGCTCCACACCCCTATCCACATTTTTATCTGTGACCCTGGAGTGAGCAGGATCTTAATTAGGTGTTATTTTGGGGGGTAGGGCTTATATTGGGTGCATGTGTAACAATCAAGCTAGGACTTACTTTCTGAGTAGGTCATATTTTCCAGGAAACATGTAGTATCTTAATGTATGAATTCAGCTCAGTAAGCAGGGTTTTTTTTGCAATTCTTTCAGGAACAGTCTCTCTTTGCAGAGCTTACAACCAATAGAATAATCTAATTAAGGCATCTGCAATTTACAAATGGATTTTAGCTGGCTAAATAAATCCGGTACGAATGGAGGAATGCAAGCCAATGTTTCCTCTGATTCATTCTGGAAAATTCCTGTAATAGACATTAACTTGCTCATGTACTGCATATGGCTTCATCGAAGCTACGGAGGCCATTCGGATTTTCAGATTGAGAAATTTATCCGCAGGATAAGGATAAATTTTGAACATTACCATTTCATTTCTTTTCAGTGGTGAGGGTCAGTAAAACCTATCAAATGAACCAATTTATATGAGAGCAATTTTACCTACAGCCTCATGATCCCCTACTGAGGCTGTTGCTTTAAAATCTATAACTGGATTTTATTACGTTCTTCATAGCCATGCTATGAGGTGCAGCTCACAGAAGTGAGGGAGCTCTCGATATCTTTGTTACCTTCAATCTGCTTTATTTTATTTTTTCTTCTCAGTGGAAGAAGTATCTCCATTGATAGATAATCTGTAGACTTGCATGTGGAAATATGATGTTCGTAAAAAGGTAAAGGTAAAGGTTCCCCTCGCACATATGTGTTAGTCGCTCCTGACTTTAGAGGGCGGTACTCATCTCTGTTTCAAAGCCAAAGAGCCAGCGCTGTCCGAAGATATCTCAATGGTCATGTGACCGGCATGACTAAATGGCAAAGGTGCACGGAATGCTATTACCTTCCCACTGTCAACTTGCAAAGCTTTCAAGTTGCCATCAGCAGGAGGGAGGGAGAACTGAAGTGAATTCCATACATTTTTCTGACCGCAATCAGAAGGAGGGTGTTAGGTTTCACAGCCAGCCAAAGTGGTTAATTGGAGAATGTGATTTATGACATGGCCGGGGGGAGGGGGGGGGAGGAGAGAGACAAGGTGATAGGGGAACGTAAATCTACGTGGGATCAGTCCTGACTGCATTCGAGTATTGCCGGAATGGTGCTCCAAATAAATCACTATATTTCCTTTGAAGTTTGGATCATGGCTCATGAATTAATTAGGGCATCTGTCAGAAACTTGACACCCACCAAAGGTGGTCCCTATTTTTCTACTTGCATTCTTTATGTGCTTTCGAACTGCTAGGTTGGCAGAAGCTGCGACAAGTAATGGGAGCTCACCCCATTACGCGGCACTAGGGATTCAAACCACTGAACTGCCGACCTTTCAATCAACAAGCTCAGCATCTTAGCCACTGAGCTACCACGTCCCTTACCCACCATGTATGATGTTCATACATGGCAACAAAACTCCCCTTCTCTAAGTGCAGATCTACATTTCTACCACTGGTGCAAATATCTCTTTCTCCACTTCCAAATCCAATCCAAATATGTGAAAAAGGGGACAAAGCTTACATTGTTCCTGGTGCATCCGATTTATTCAGGCTAGATCAGGGGTGTCAAACTCAAGGCCCAGGGCCCAGATGCAGCCTGCGGGGTGCTTAGATCTGGCCTGTGGGGCCGCCCTGGAAACAGCAAAGGACCAGCCCGCAGTGCTTCTGCCAGCAAAAATGTTTTCCCTGCTAGAGGGTTACAGGAGGCCATCGCAGCGGAAAATCGAGCTCATGCAGCCCTCCCAAGCTCTGTTTTCTCTGGCAGAGGGTTGCAGGAAGCTCTTCGCAGCCAAAAACAGAGTTCTGGAGCCCATTTTCACTGGCAGAGTCCTTGGGCCACCACAGATGCCCCAACACAAGTGATGTTGAGCTAGCCATGCCCCCCCAAGTTCAAACACAACCCTGATGCGGCCCTCAATGAAATCAAGTTTGACCCCTCTGGGTAGATGGCTGCTCACTCTTATCTTTTATGTTTTGAGTTCCATGTACAATGCTCTTTTTCGACCCCCCCTTTTTTTTTGTACCAATCTGTGTATCAAATTTCATTTCTTGAGCTGGAAGGACACATTCCTTTTCAGTGTCCTTGTGCATTATATACACGCAATGATTTTTTTTCCCCAACTTGGGGTGTTTAGAATTATATTGTGTGTATAACAAATGGCTTATTCCTTGTTTGGTTTGAAAGCACAATCACTATTGTTCAATCCTTTGTGACTTAACAGAAGCACTTTTGTTTTTCTGAGTTGTTTTGATCCTTGGAGTGTCTTGGGTTAATCCTTATTATTCATGCAGTTATCCTCAAAGTGAGAAACGTCCAAGGTAAAATAATAAATTAGGAGATTAAAATCAGAATCAGGAGCTTGAGATATTCCAAGTATTATCGCACTAAAACATCCTTTCTACCTGAGCCATGTTAAGTGGGACATATACGAATTAGAATAGAATCCAGTTATACAGCAACAGATGCCTATCCAATAAATCAAGTGTCTACAGCACAGGATGTTTCCCGGAAAAAGGGAACTTTTCATCAGCTTACCAAATTTTCTCTAAATTCTCTTGTAGGATAGCTCCAAAACACAGTAATGGGTAAACGTCAGAAGAAATGTGTAAATGGGCAAGGACTTAAATGAGAAAGGGATCCTAGTAAAGATTGTTTCAATTGCTAATTAACACAATGAAGCAATCCTATTTTCAGAGGCAGCTGCTTTCTAGAAATATAACATAAATTGATGTATATTAAGCAGTGGTGGGATTCAAGTAATTTAACAACAGGTTCTCTGCCCTAATGATTTCTTCCAACAACCAGTTTGCCAAACTGCTCAGAAAGTTAACAACCAGTTCTCCCGAAGTGGTGCAAACTGGCTGAATCCCACCACTGATATCAAGTCAAGGAATACTGGACAGAAAATATTTCAAACCCCACAAGAATACTACTATTATACTTTATTGAGATAGGCTACAACAGGGGTGTCAAACTCGATTTCATTGAGGGCCGCATCAGGGTTGTGTTTGACCTTGCGGGGTCCGGGGGGCGTGGCCAGGGTGAGCATGGCCAGCTCGATGTCACTCATGTTGGGAGTGCCTGTGGTGGCCCAAGCACTCTGCCAGCAAAAACAGGCTCCCAAGCTCCGTTTTTAGCTGCGACGGCATCCTACAACCAAGAGGTGGGATTCACTTACCTTCCCTACTGGTTCACAAATGTGAGCACACGTGTCACCTCTGCCCATGTTCATGGCCTTCTGCACATGTGCAGTAGCCATGCAGTACATCTGGGCTGGTGGGCAAAGCCTCCTGCAGTCGCCGCTACCACTTCGCGTGATCCAGACAGAAACAGCTAAATCCCATCACTGCTACAATCCTCTGCCAGCAAAAATGGAACTCAGGAGGGCTGCACACGGCCCTCGCGAACACCATTTTCACTGGCAGAGGCACCATGGGCCAATCCTTCACTGTTTCCAGGGTGGCCCCACAGGTCAGATCTAAGCACCCCGCGGGCCAGATCCAGGCCCCAGGCCTTGAGTTTGACACCCTTGGTGTCATAATGAAATGTGGTAAGGTGCTTTATCTCCATCCTTCTTATACTCAGTGAATCAAAAATGTGGGACAAGGTTGAAGCACTCCTTCAGTGAAGCAACCAGAATCTAAAGATGAAACCCAGGCATGTAAATAGAGAATCTTGTCGAAAAAAGAGCCCTTCAGGGAAGTAGATAAGAAGGAAACAAGTAGTTAAGGATCAAAGCAGACAAAGGAGACTGGATCTGAGCACACAGAGACTCTCCCTCAGCAACCCCAAAGATAGCTACCAGACTGGTGAATCAACAAAGCAAGGGCATTGGAAGACAAAAAATGGCTCTGAAGTGCATCCACTCACTCTATGAATTATCCCAGATGTGGACAGCCTAGTTCAGTGCTGGTAAATCTTTTCGGCGCCAAGTGCTGAAATGGGATTTTACATGCAGGGGAGCACCGGAAACCGGAAGAGCAGTTCCCCCGCATGCATGCATGCGCTGGAAAGCTGAGCTTCTGTTGTGACCCCGACTCCCGAGCCTGTCCTAACAGAGGAAGAGGACTCAGAAGGTGATGGGGAGGAACTGACAAGGCTTCCCTCTCCAGGACTCTCCTCTCGGGCAATGCCTCAGGTTCCATCCGAAGGCCAAGGGGAACAGCCTGGGATATGCCAGGAGGAAAGCATAGCAGAACAACAACAGATAGGGAGCGAGGATGATGAATCCTGGCTTGATCCCAGGCAGCGTCAGAGGGATAAGCGTGCACAGCAATGAAAGAGGTGTGGGAGGGCCAGAGATTGAGCTGAGTCACTGAGCCACATCCCACAAGGAATAAAAGTGGGTGGGATTGCTCTTCAGGCTTTGTGACAGTCAAAGTTAAAAACCTGAGAGTCACATCGTGTGACTGAAATCTGGATTGGACCTTGGCCAATTCTTGCTTCGTGGATTACTTTTTTGCTACTGAATCGGACTGAGGAGAAACTCTCTCTTGCTGACTGTGAGTGAAAACTGACTTGGCAGGCATTTTGCAGTTTACTGCCAAAACTCTTATCTGCAAGGGTTTCTAGTTTGATTGCTTAATAAAATCTTGGCAGGCATGCCTGGTTGTGTATTTGCCTGTGTGGGGAAGGGGGACAGAACAGCTTCCGCTTTCCAGTACGTACATGTGTGCTGGTCACCTGGTCTTCCAGTTTTTGGTGTGCATGCACACGGAAAGACCAGCTAACCGGCATGCATGTATGCACTGTAACCTGGAAGAGCAACGGGCAACGACTGGCATGCCCGGGGAGATGGCTCTGCGTGCCACTTCCAGCACACAATGCCAT
>NC_142067.1:121631219-121768719 GCF_059756535.1 Pantherophis guttatus | reverse complement strand
ACCTCAATGGAAAGACCTGCCCAGATGGAAATTCAACTATCTCAGCTTATGCTTCAGTACCATGGACACCAACAGTGGTGGGTTTCACATATTCTTACCACTGGTTCGCTGTGCATGCACGCCTTCCCCACATGCACCAGTATCAAAAACATCGTTAAATAGGACAGCATTACATCCGGTTGCCACTACCGGTTTGCCCGAACCGGTCTGACCTGGCTGATACCACCTCTGGACACCAACCCTGAAAGACATGCATCTTGGCCAACAACAGAATAATCCACCCAAATCCATCAGGCCTGATCTACTACAAAGAGTTCCTTCTATGACATTAGCAGCCTCCAACTATAAATTATAAACTCCTTCCTAGTTGTTCAGCAGTCACTGTTTAAACAACCTGGTTTTTGCCGCTTCCCAATAACTAAAAAGCTATTGAGTACACGCTGTGTCAGAAGCCACAAATAGTGTTGGATTATTATTGGGTAGGTTTGGCTCCGGACATTTGGTGTGAGAAGCAAAGTTTTGGGAAGAAGCTTAATATATATGATAATGATTTTTAGTGATACAATCTCAGCATTATTGTCACTTGCAGACTGAAGACGAGATAGAGCAAAGGATGTCCTTTCCTACACCTTTGGCAGGAAAGAGGTAGACCCTCTCTTCATCCTTCTGACTGGTAGATAAATGATCTCCTTCAACTCTCTGGACTCATTTATTAACTTTTGCAAATGCCTTTCTAAGCATTCCATCTAGCAAGCTCAAAATGATCTTTAACAGAATCAGCAGTTAATTTTAGGAGGTGAATTCCCCGTCCACCCCGTCTCTTTATTTGTTAAACAGAACTTCAAAAACATTATTATTCCATTTCAGTTTAGCTGATATTTTCTGGAAAAGTTAGGCTTTGAGTCCATAATGTCTTTTGAGTTAATATGTGTATGTGTGTGTGTCTATATATCTATATATAATATCTATCTATCTATCTATCTATCTATCTATCTATCTATCTATCATCTATCTATCTATCTATCTATCTATCTATCTATCTATCTATCTATCTATCTATCTACCTACCTACCTAAAACCACTTTTTATTTTTATTTTTTAAAAAGTCCTTGCTATTCCTGCTGACATTTGGAAAACAAAATAGCTGTTTAAATGCTGTTGAATCAAGTGAGATGTCATAAGTCTTTTTTCCCCCTTCTCTTCTAGACACACTGAGAACAGGTATTATGGGATTGTACCCTTTGGATCTAGAATCAGAAAAGATAGATTCTCTGCTCTGTAAAAAGACATATTCCAAATGAGTTGTGGTTATTTCAAGACAATGTTGTTTTGATTTTTAATAGGTTTCTGAGTTGGAGCTTCAATGTATATGCGTAGACAATGGGCTACCCAAGAGTAGCTTGGCTTTAAAATCTGTGAGATTGGGAAATTCTATAAATAAGGAATCTCACTTTTGGTCTGTGTAGATCACACAGTGTAATTAATTAATCTCTCTCTATAAGAATAAACACAGAGAGGGTGGGGGATGGATGGATGGATGGATATAGATACACACAGGATAGAAAGACGATAGATAGATAGATAGATAGATAGATAGATAGATAGATAGATAGATAGATAGATAGATAAAGATATAGATAGATGATAGATAGATAGATATAGATATAGATACACAAAAATAAGCCAAACCTTACATAAAGCATAGACAGAAGCCTCACTACTGTTGCCTCTCTTAGAATTATATTAATATTACCCAATGAATTCAATTCTGAGTACTCTATCATTATAAGTTATTGTTGAGTTTTAATCTTGTGAACAGCCTAGAGTCCTTTCAAACTGTGATGTTCTATACATGCGAAATCATAATAGTAAAAATGACAATCAGCACCACAACGAATAATATTTTGGAAAAAAGGAAACAATCCAAAGCAAAAAAAATTAAGGCTGCTACTACCCAAGAGATGTTTGTCGGCTTGCAGGAAACGCAGTTAAAACGTTACAGCTGATTTCAACCAAAAAGGCTCAGGCAGAATCCAGTTTTCCAAAATAAAGTCTCCTTCAGAGGTTAGATTGCCACCATAATGTAAAAACAGTACACTTAAACAGATTTCCAAGCAGGACCAGGACTTCCTTTCGTTTCTGCACCACTGATCCCTGCTTCAAAGCTGCCAGCATTTTGCCGATCCACAGTAAAGCAAAGCCTTTGACACCAAAGTTGCACATAAATAAATGAAGCGATACTCCCATCAAATTTTTTTGTAAGAATCAGAGGGGCTCTATCAAAGGCTGCAGAGATCAAAGAAAAATGTTGTTTTCTCTGAAGTGTTTCCCACCTTTCTTTTTAGAATTGCTTCTCACCGATAGTTGAGAACGTGGCCTGAACTTCACCAGGTTTTTCTATGGCCTGCCTTAAGGGCTGTAGTACTGCCTGAAGGGCTTGTAAGTTCAAGTGAGATGAAATGCCAATAATACCATCTAGATGTTACTATTTACTTCTATTTTCCTGAGTTCTGAGCAGCCAAAGATCACAAGAGGAATCTTCAAGTACCACGCGATGTTCCTGAATTCCATTATCTATATAATTTGAGGGTTGAACTCATTGCATCCATCCATCATCATCATCTTCATCCCATACAAAACTAACTCATGGTTCCGGGGTGGGGAGAAACAGGAGTCCGATCTGATAAAGAGGAACCAAATTGACTGATTCAGGTTCTCTGAATGCACAACTAATATCAGTCATCAATACAACTGAGCGAGTCCAGAGATATTTCACGAGAAGAGTACTCCATTCCTCTGCTCACAATCGAATACCTTATGCCACCAGGTTTGAAACCTTAGAATTAAACAACTTAGAACTATGCCGCCTTCCATCTGACCTAAGCATAGTACACAAAATTATCTGCTACAACATCCTACCTGTCAATGACTACTTCAGCTTCAACCACAACAATACAAGAGCACACAATAGATACAAACTTAAGGTAAACCGCTCCAAACTCGATTGCAGAAAATACGACTTCAGCAACAGAGTAGTCAATGCCGGGAATGCACTACCTGACTCTGTGGTTACATCCTCAAACCCCCAAAACTTTAACCTTAGACTGTCTACTGTTGACCTCACCCCATTCCTAAGAGGTCTGCAAGGGACGTGCATAAGTGCACCAGTGTGCCTCCTGTCCCTTCCTAATATTCCTTTTTACTTACTCTTTTCATGTATTCAAATTATGTTTATACTTATATTTGTTATCTTATACGTATTTGACAAATAAATAAAATAAAAATAAATAAATAAAACAACTCCCCATAAACTGTTGATATCCCAATAAGATGCTCTCCCCAGTATCACTTTTGAACTCTTAACTTAATTCTCATAAATAAGCTAGACGTTGTTTACAAATGAACAGAATGTATTAATGTGTAAAAGCAAAAAAGTTGAGGTTGGAGTGTGTTTATCTTGTACTGTGCTAGGAAGAGTTGGAAGTCAATGCCCCCTTTTCTTTCTTTTTCTTTTTCTCCTTGTATCTCACACCCACTTTTCTCTTTCTCTTTATATCTTTTCCCTGCTCCCCTTCCTTCCCTTAAATTCTTATTTTTTCTTCTTCTCTTCTTTGCATTTTATATAAATAAAATAAAACCTTAACAAACATTAAAAAAACAACAACAACAAATGAACAGAGTTACAGTAATGTCTCTCATGAATGAATCACAATTTTTTTTTTGTTTTTTTTAAATGGAGTCTAGCATGGAAGGGCAATCAAATGATATATAATGAGTGAGAAGAGACCTGGATTTTCTCCTAAAGAAAGCAAAAAAACCTGACAAGGACATAATATTGTCCATGCATAACATCTTTTCTTCAAGAACTGAAGTTCCTTCATGTTTGGGAGCAGGTGAAAGTAAAGCCAAAGTGAATTACATCATTTGTAAAATGTGCTAAGTATTCTGGAAATTAGAGCCACAGAGTGTGTTAGTCAAGACCACAAGTATGTATTCCATAAATAGCAGATGTTAAAATGTCTATACCATTAGCATTTATATTTTTATAGAGATAGTTTTCTTATGATTATTCACAGCAGAAACTTCAAGCAGTCCAATAATCCCTACCTCTGTTAACAGAGTTTTGCAGCCCTCTAGTGTCCATAAACCAGACACCCCAACTGAAAAGACAAGAAATGGTTACACTATTTGTAAAAAAAAAAAGTCTTTAATATCCTGCCCTAGAACTTTGTAATTATATGTGTAAACAGTGCATGAGTAGATCGATAGAGATGGATGTTTGTGTGTGCATGCATGGGTATTTGGGTGTATATACACATAATTGGAATTGGTAAAAAAGAGAAAGAGAGAGAGAGAGACAGAGAGAGAGACACACAGAGAGAGAGACAGACAGACAGAGAGAGAACAGGTAAAATTCTCTGTATGATCACTGAACAAAATTTATATTTGTGAGCCTTTGATTCTCAGTTGCTTCCTATCCCTTCCACAATAAGTGCTATCCAATTCTGATTTTAAAATAAACAATTTGACACCCGTTTTCAGCACAAATAGGAAACACAACACCTATTTTGGTGGGAACCTTTTAAGCATTTCTGTTGAATTGCTAACAAAGATAAATTTAAAAAATGGAATAAAGAAGCGAATTTGGAAACGAAACAAAACAATTCTGAGAAAAGCAGATTGCCTTATTTTGAAAGACAAATACAGCTGTACGGTATTCCGCTCTATTCAACCATCAAACTGAGCATTATTTTTTCAGATATCACAAATCCGTGTTTTCGATTCCTTGGGGCCTTTTAAAATTAATTCCTTAATGCAAATTGATTGGAATTCCCCATTCACTTCCAGAATACACTGCTTTTCTTTTCTTCTTTTTTTTTTTTTACATTAAACATATCCCTCAAATAAGCGTATGAAAATCCAGTAAGATTTCAAACTGTTTTTTTCCCCCTTCTTTCTCTTTTTTCTTATTCTTTCTTTTAGTGGTTGGAATATAATCTGTGCCTCCAGTCATGTAAAACCATGTCAGTGACAAAATTTCACAATATATTGTGCTGAAACAAATCAAAGCACATTATAGCTTAAGATGAAGATTTGATTCGCCTTTATGCCCTGCTTTGACAATGTCTGAGTTGCTCTAGGCTTTTAAGACTGTGAAAGGCTGAACAACCATTAAATTAGCAGGCAAGATAAAGTCATTCTAATTCTCCCATCACATCCTGGACCCTTAAATGTCTTGAAGTTATTTGAGCCTGGGATAATACAGTGTAATAGAGCCAATTTGGTGTAGTGATTAAGGCATCAGCTAGAAACCAGGAGCCTGTGAGTTCTAGTTCTGTCTGCGGCACAAAGCTAGCTGGTTGACCATGGGCCAGTCACTTTCTCCCAGCCCTAGAAAAGAGGCAATGGTAAACTACTTCTGAAATCTTGTCAAGAAAACTGCAAGGACTTGTCCAGGCAGTCTCCAAGACATGACTGAACAACAACAAATATAGAATATTATAGAATTGGGTGTTCTTGGCACTTTCTGAGCTTGGTTTTTTGCTCGCAGATGCTCAGAGAGTTTGGCTGTTTACTTACAGATGCTTCATTTATCCACTGATGATGTTCTCTAAGGTAATGAAACATCTGCAAGCAAGGAACCAAGCTAGAGAACACCAAGGGATTCACAATTCAGCAGGACCCTCATATGACCATAAATCATTCCATCAACACGAATAGCACCAAGACGGAAACCAAAGCAGTAAACCAACAACAACAAAATCTCTAATTTCAGGCATGAAACTCATCCTGTGATTTGCTGGTCAGGGTGATTCCCTTACAAAGCTGGGTTTTTTTTTAATGAAAATAAGTAGGTTGGATATCATTCTGCCCCAGCTACGGACCCCAGAGAACGCAGCACACACACAAAATCTGTACAGACCTTAGTTTACTAAATTAAATGAGTCTTTTTCAAACAAAGGCTGTTAATTAACTTTCTTAACAGCCTACAAGAATCCAAAGAATAAATAATCGTAATCTTATTATGGTTGGCAGAAAGCCCAGAAGCAATTTGCAGAGAACTAAGATCAAGACCCGAAGAAGAGTGAACGAAGTTGTTCCCTGCAAATTGCTTCAGTTGTCGTCCTTCCTTAAATAGGCTAAGGGAATGGTCAATTAGCCCCAAGCCTTACTCTCGAGGAGACTTCCTCCTGAGGAGCCACTCCTGCCTTTTGGCAGCTCTGCGCACCTGTGCATCGAGAAGAGGCTCTTCCTCTTCTCCCTCTTCACTTATGGGAACTTCTGGAGGTTCTGAAGGCCCTGGCTGAATCCTCGTCTCTGGCACCACATCTTCTCCAGCCTCCTCATTGTCTGACTCGAGTGCCACCTGCACAGGCTGCTGGCACAGCACCACACTAGCCTCCTCGCTGTCAGAATCAGCTACTAGCTGCACAGGCCGCTGACGGGCCACAACAGATATGAAGAGAAAGGCATTTGTGGAACATTGGATCAATTTAAACACAGTGGTGAAATTCATTTTTTAAAAAACTACCCATTCTGTGGGCGTGGCTTGGTTGGCATGGCAGGGGAAGGATATTGCAAAATCTTCATTCCCACCCCACTCCAGGGGAAGGATACTGCAAAATCCCCCTTCCCTCCCCACTCCTGGGGATAGGATATTGCAAAATCTCCATTCCCACCCCACTCCAGGGGAAGGATACTGCAAAATCCCCATTCCTTCCCCACTCCTGGGGGGAAGGATATTGCAAAATCTCCATTCCCACCCCATTCTGGGGCCAGCCAGAGGTGGTATTTGCCGGTTCTCCAAACTACTCAAAATTTCCGCTACTGGTTCTCCAGAACCTGTCAGAACCTGCTGAATTTCACCCCTATTTAAACACATCTATAAAACCTTTACTCATTCAGAAGGAAAGATGAAAAAAACATTTCATGTCAGTCCTGTTGCATCCTGGACATTAAAACTCTCCGTACTATTCATATAAGTTACTACTGTGGCTGTCTCTAACATCCTCACAGACTTTAATATGCGATTAAATTATCCACCTACACAAAATTTACCGTGATGTTCACCACTATACTTGAATACTAATAGGCACAGGAAAACATATGCAGGAATCCCAAATTTCAAAGTTCTTGGAAAGTGTTTGAAAATACCTATCAAGGCACCAGGCTTTCAACCAACATGAATAGCAGAGTGTGGAGACGTGGAAGTGTGAACCACAACAGAACAATTTGATTCCATTTCACATTCAGGCATAACACTTATATAAACAAATGAATTACCAGCATTTTGTGTGTGTGCGTGTGTGTGCGTGTGGGTGTCTGCATGTAGGTGTTTCCCATTAGAGAAATTAAATGCCAATCAAGCACTAATGCTGTCAATCTACAGTCTAAACAGCAATATTAGTGTTGTGGCCCATCAGCGGCCTGTGCAGTTAGTAGCTGATTCCGACAGCAAGGAGGCTGGTGTGGTATTGCACCAGCAGTCTGTGCAGCTGGCGCTCAAGTCAGACAATGAGGAGGCTGGAGAAGATGTGGTGCCAGAGGCCAGGGTCTTCAGAACCTCCAGAAGCTCCCATAAGTGAAGAGGAAGAAGAGGAGGAGCCTCTTCTCGATGTACGAGTGTGCAGAGCTGTTAAAAGGCAGGAGTGGCTCCTCAGGAGGAGGTCTCCTTGAGAGTAAGGTTTGGGGCTAATTGGCCACTCCCCTAGACTATTTAAGGAAGGACGACGACGACTGATGCAATTTGCAGGAAACAACTTCATTCATATTCCTTCTCGTCTTGATTCCAGAAACGTTTGATTTGGCTCTTGTTTATCTCTTGTCAGTTTTCCTGCAAATTGCTTCTGGGCATTCTGCCAACCACAGTAAGATTACAGTTATCTGAAATACTGTGCCTCAGAATTGAGTTATTATTCTTTGGATTCTTGTTGGCTGTTAATGAAGTTAAGTTAACAGCCCTTATTCAGAAAAGACTGATTTAAACTGTACTTGTGTTCAAACTACTACTAAGAAAGCTCATTAGTAGTCTTTAATTAGTAAACTAAGGTTTGTATGGATTTTGTGTGTGCTGCGTTCTTTGGGGTCTGTAGCTGGGGCAGAACAATTAGACTGTTTATAGTCCAATTGTCCAATTTATAGAATGGACCTATAACCACAATTGAGCCCAACATTTCTATTCCTAAGCGAGTCAGCTGTTAAGTAACTTTTGCCCAATTTACGACCTTTTTTGCCACAGTTGTTACATGAATCACTGCAGTTGTCAAGTTAACAACATGGTTGTTAGGTGAATCTGTCTTCCCCACTAACTTTGCTCATCAGAAGCTTCCAAAAAAGTGATTGTATGATCCCAGGACACTGCAACCATCATCAATATGAGACAATATGACCGAATTTTGATCATGTGACTATGGGGGTGCTGCAACAGTTGTAAGTATGAAAAAAATGGTCATAAGTCACTTTTTTCAATGGTATTGTAACTTTGAACAGTCACTAAATGACCTTTTGTAAGTCAAGAACTACCTCTATTAGAATGTAAGGGTGGGGGGGGGGGAGAAAATGAATTAGGGTAAAGACTTATATAAGGAGATGAACTCATAAGAAAAGTAAATTTGTAGTGTAAATTTATAATGTTGGAATTAGATACTTAATAATTACTCTCTATTAAAATATATAAGCTCAACAACATATATTCTGTTGATGACAAAAACGTATATGTAGAATGTTAGGTGGGTTTGTAGGTGGTGGGTTTTTGTTTGTCTTTGTATTGTCTTTATATCTTTGTTTATATTTTAATAATAAAAAATATTAAAAAAAAGAATTGTGGGAGTTTTAGACTAAGATTCAAAGAACCCTACAACTGGGTGTAATGAGGACTTCATTAGGTAGCAGGGTTTCTTTGTTATTTTGGAGATGGAATATATCAAGTAGTCCTACTAAACAACTTTCCTTTTTCCTCCTTTTTCTTGTCCTTGAATGTAAACAGGTTCTGAAATAACAGGAATGAGATACATTTGGAAACGGGAGAGATGCTGGAAGGGAAAGTATTGCCATTCTCTTTGTTCCTATCTCCTCCCTAACACAAATTATTGTGTATACCAAGAGCATTTCTTACAGAAGGAGGAGGAGGAGGAGGAGGAGGAGGAGGAGGAGGAGGAGGAGGAGGAGGAGGAGGAGGAGGAGGAGGAGGAGGAGGAGGAGGAGGAGGAGGAGAAGAAGAAGAAGAAGAAGAAGAAGAAGAAGAAGAAGAAGAAGAAGAAGAAGAAGAAGAAGAAGAAGAAGAAGAAGAAGAAGAAGAAGAAGAGAGACAGGAAGGAAGGAAGGAAGGAAGGAAGGAAGGAAGGAAGGAAGGAAGGAAGGAAGGAAGGAAGGAAGGAAGGAAGGAAGGCAGGAAGGAAGAAAGGAAGGAAGGAACAGGAGGAGGAGGAGGAGGAGGAGGAAGAGGTGGAGGAGGAGGAGGAGGAGGAGGAGGAGGAGGAGGAGGAGGAGGAGGAGGAGGAGGAGGAGGAGGAGGAGAAAGATAAGGAGAAGGAGAAGGAGAAGGAGAAGGAGAAGACTTCCAAAATAACGAGTCATTTGAGCTTTAATTCTAATGCTGCAGAAATGCAACAGAGTCCATAGTTCTCCAGAGTTGAAAGACCTTGATTAGCAGTAGAACAGAAGAATCTAAAGGTTCACCTTTGGTGTTCTCATGTGTATGTTAACACTTTGGACAGCTGCAGACCCATTGCTGTGCTGTCTGACTGCTGAAGCACAACAGTTTATTTTGCACTTGAAATTTCTGGATAACCGTCGCCTGGGGTTCTCTACAGGGAGCTAACAGAAGGCCAGCTGTTATATTTACTACTGAGGAGGCTTATTCTGGCTTCTAAGGACAATTCTGTTGAAGATACCACACTTTCGACCAACATGACAAAAGAAGGCCAGGCACACAGTACAAAACAGACAGTGGTATGCACCTATGTGCAAAGTTTGCCAAACACTATGCAGTCACACTTGATTAAGAATGGCTAGTTTAATGAAGCACTCTATCTAAATGTTGGAGCAATGGGTCAATAGCAATGTTACTTAGGATGACTTCTTGAAATTAATGAAATTGTTTGTTGTCCACTCTTTTGACTTTGAAGGCACAGTCACTTATCACAGCCTGTCAAATCCAAAGTAAAGTATCTTCTTAATGATGCTATTTATACATTCTGTCTATTTATACAATTATACAATTTATGTGGTCTTTAGGGATCTGTAATGACTTGTTGGCACATAATTGATCAATCAAGCAATGTATAACCCCCCCTCCTTTTTTTTTCTTTTTACCACCCTGTAATCCTTTGTATTGGATGGAGTTGGGGCAACTGAATGGAGCTGAGTGTTTACTGACCAGATACCCTTCCTGCTGCCTAGGCGGAGTTCACAGCAGATATTTTCTCTTGGCGCTCTGATAAGAGAAACATCTGTCGCTGCCTAGGATTAAACTCTCAGCCTTTTGAATGAAAGGCGAGTGTCTTCATCTCTAGGCCACCAATCAATTTATACATTAAGATATCAAAAAGAGCCATATGTGCAGATGACCAAAGTGCCCTCTCTGAGGCTATCCCTGTGTTGTTATAGAATAGAATAGAATAGAATAGAATAGAATAGAATAGAATAGAATAGAATAGAATAGAATAGAATAGAATAGAAAGAATAGAATTCTTTAGAATAGAAGTAGAGTAGAGTAGAATAGAAGTAGAGTAGAGTAGAGTAGAGTAGAGTAGAGTAGAGTAGAGTAGAGTAGAGTAGAATAGAATAGAATAGAATAGAATAGAATAGAATAGAAAGAATAGAATTCTTTAGAATAGAAGTAGAGTAGAGTAGAATAGAAGTAGAGTAGAGTAGAGTAGAGTAGAGTAGAATAGAATAGAATAGAATAGAATAGAATAGAATAGAATAGAATAGAATAGAATAGAATAGAATAGAATAGAATAGAATAGAATAGAATAGAATTCTTTATTGGCCAAGTGTGATTGGACACACAAGGAATTTGTCTTGGTGCATACGCTCTCGGTGTACATAAAAGAAAAGATACATTCATTAAGAATCATAAGGTACAACACTTAATGATAGTCATGGGGAAACAGTCAATATAAATCTTAAGGATACCAGCAACAAGGTTACAGTCCTACAGTCATAAGTGGGAGGAGATGGGTGATAGGAACGATGAGAAGATTAATAGTAGTGCAGATTTAGTAAATAGTTTGACAGTGTTGAGGGAATTATTTGTTTAGCAGAGTGATGGCATTTGGGAAAGAAAACTGTCCTTGTGTCTTGTACTGGTGTGCAGTGCCCTATAGAAATTGAAACAGTTTATGTCCAGGATGTGAGGGGTCTGTAAATATTTTCACAGCCCTCTTTTTGACTCGTGCAGTATACAGGTCCTCAATGGAAGGCAGGTTGGTAGTAATTGTTTGTTGAGCTCTGATGAAATTTTTAGTATTCCAGTATACTAAGTGTCCAGTCCATTCTGACCAGTATAGAATGGATCACTGCGCAACATGCCCTAGCTTAGATGAGACATCTGATCAGTGTGTGTCTGCTTCTCAATATATACTTGCATTCGGTCCGAGCAAAAAAAATGGAAAGTACTTGCTCATCAGTCCTAAATCTCCTGGTCTTTTCAGATCTTAACAATGATAAGGATGCATGGATTCATAACATTTTCTTCCTATCTCTCCCTATCCTTCCTAAAATGATAGACTCTTTCCAATAGTTTGGAAGGAGCAAACCATTTATGCTATATAGTTTGTCTCGTTTAATTAGGGACTGTACTGATTCAATATTGGTTCAACATGATGACAATCATCATTTATAGTCCAATTTATAGAAAAACAGTGATCATTTTCCCCTAGCAAAAATATATGGTATAATAAAAAGACTTAAGACTTCATGGAACATGGAGGTACAGAAAGCTGTTCTTGTTTAAAACAGAAAGACCAAGTTTGCTTGTGATCAAAATCACCTCTGAGTTGAATTATGCATCCTGACTGCAGAAAGGAAGTGGTGACCTATCATCTTACCGAATCCTGACTTTTCAGCCTAAAACTTTCCTTTAAACACGAAAATTCCTATTTCAGGCAGCAAGAGCCACTGCAAAAGTCTTTGCATTGAATGTCAGACTAGGTAAAGCGTCCAAGATATATATAATCGCATCTTTGTTGACTCATTTTTTAACAGGTCTTTAAAACGTGGAAGTGATTCGTTTTGCTTCAAAATGTGGGGTAGGAAAATGAGAACTGACTAGGTGAAACACCTGGATGCTCATATATCGGCCAAAAAAATGCTGATTGATTGTTGGCTGAAAGAATTATATATTTGTAAACAAATGTGCCCATTGCTGGAAATTTTAGGCAATCAGAATAATATGAACTTTGTATTGTACTCAGTTCGTTGTGTATTAAACATGAAAATAGCTGCAGAGGCAGAAATGTAGGATGGATGGATAGATAGATAGATAGATAGATAGATAGATAGATAGATAGATAGATAGATAGATAGACGGAAGGAAGGAAGGATGGATGGAAGGATGGATGGATGGATAGATAGATAGATAGATGGATGGATGGATGGATGGATGGATGGATGGATAGATAGATAGATAGATAGATAGATAGATAGATAGATAGATAGATAGATAGATAGATAGATAGATTATAATATACACACAAAAAATGAGAGAGAGAGAGAGAAACAATTGATAAGATGCCCATTTAACTGCAGCTGCTTATTTATTCGTAAACAAAGGCCTCAACTAGAACAATTATTTATTGTGCTTGCAAAGTGACATAAATCAGATTGAAAAGACATATTGTTTAGCAGTTCAATAGAATACCAAGGAGATAGTATATAGGGTCCTTTTTAATTGAAATGATCAGCAAAAGAATATGGTTGTTCACAATTCATGAATGTCTTTTTCATCACGAGTTCACTCTTACATATCATACCTTCCAGATTTTTCTTTTAATGAGCAAAGAAAGTCCAGTCTTTAGTCAAGTACCATGAATTATTATTTTTTCGTTAGCTTTTAAATTCAGAATGGATTAAAAAAAAAGAAACAACTTTATTACTTGAATGCACACATGGGAGAATCATATGCTTAACATACTGCATTACCAAAGGCAGTTGACAGAAAATATATTAATACAATTTCGGGGGAGGGGAGTCCGTTTAAATTTAGCATAATCTTAGTGAGCCATAGCTACCCTGATTTGAACAAGACAGATCCAATCAGGACCAGTGGGTTGCCCCCGGTTCGGACCAATTCTATAGAACCGGTAGTAAAACCAGCGGGAGGCTCCACCCACTGACCCTGACATCATCAGAAGCGTTCTGCGCATGTGCAGAATCAACCTACAGACAACCTACAAAGTTACCCTGCATGGCCCCATGGGAGTCTGACAACCAATCAGAATACAAATTCAAAAGCCTAGAGAGGGCATAAAACTCAGCATCTCTTCCCTTTTTGCCCAGGACCTCAAGCCATGAGGTCCTGTCCACCATTAAAAACCATCTTTCCAATCAGCCTTCATGTTTCCAATGTCTTTCTCCCCACTTGGAACTGAACCCAGAAGGATATTTCTTCCGACACCTTGAAAGATTCTTAAATATTGTGATGCATCTTGCTGTTAAGAAATTTGAGTTTAGGTTAAAAACAAAAGTTGGTTCGGTTAATTTCATCTCATTTCATCTTTACATTAAACAACAGTCATTTCCTCTTTCCTGATCATTCTTCTTATTGCCTGCTAAAATAAAGATCGGTGATATCTCTTTCTATCAGGCTTTAAAAATTAATCCCAGCCATTCTTGTCTTATGCCTGAACTAATTGCTTGTCAGATGCCAGAATCTTCAGGACAATTTCTTTAGACTGATTCACAAATACATACACACATCTCTAATTGCCCTGCTCTTCATAATTGACAGCTGTGTGTGAACTGACACTATTTAAACAACATAGCTTGGGGGGGGGGCAGGGAAACACCGAACATGTGTGGAACATATGTCAATAATCAAACCAAGGACAGATTTATAAATGTAAGCCATTCTTCTCTCAAACAAACAATTCAGAAGAAAAAGTCTCTAAATTGTTATTCTTGTCATCTGTGTATATCACTCATACATTTAGACATCTCAAGGTTTCCCAAATTCAAGCCAGCCTATCCATAATGGGGTGGGGGGGAAGAAAGATTTTTGTTCTTTCTTGACACTGGCATGTTAACCCTTGTGAGAAAATGCCACCCACATTCTTATATTGATGGAAAACTACCAAGGTATTAAGGAAGATGGAATATTTGGTTCTCGAAGAGTAAAGGATAATATGGCATCAAGTCCAGAGGTGGTATTCAGCTGGTTCAGACCGAACTGGTAGCGGAAATTGCGGGTGGGCACCATCCTATACCATCCTATTTAGGCATGTTTTTTAGCCATTCGCATGTGTGCAAGCTGCATGCATGAGCAAAGCACATGCGCTGAAGGTCATACACATGCATGGACAAGGCGTGTGCAAGCAAAGCATGTGCACACGCTCTCATTTGCGAACCAGTAGGGAAGATGTTTTGTTAATATGATTTATTGGGTTAGGGATTTTCTGTCTTCACTGTGAGTTGTATTGTGTTGGGGGGGGCGGTGCACTGAGGGAGCTCAACCAATCTCATTGCACATATGTTGTGCACTGACAATAAAGATTTGATTTGATTTGAGGTAAGTGAATACCATCCCTGATCAAGTCATCTACTATATTTGCAATAGGCCAACAGTGATCTTCCTGCCTATCAGAGCCTATTGGATTGAATCTCCATCATGGATTTAAGGAAAAACACCTTCTTCCCAATAATATTAAAGCCACAGCTAGTAGAATCCTGGGATCTCAGCACAATGAGACCAATGGCATTGCCATCCATGGCAAACATTAAAATGGTCCTACACAACAAAGCCTTCTCTAATGCAACATCCATTAACTCTTCTCTGCCTTGCTTTGCTATACAAAACCACTTCGCTATACTAAACCACACACCCAAGTCGGGATTTCACCGCACACCTGAAAACTCCCAGGTAACATTCCATTTTCATCATGTACCAGTCCTTGCGGGCCAAAAAAAACAAACAAAGGGCTATTTAGTCTTGCATCCCGTTTCCAGAAATGGTGAACTAAACGCTTTCATAAATCATCTCCCTCTGAAGACAATAACCACATCTCAGCTTGTCTCCAGAATCTGCTAAATGCATACATATTTCCCCAAATATCAAATCTTGCGAGAAACGTCCATTCAGATTGGCATGGGTGATGTAATGCCAGACTGCACACTAGGAACAATGTTATTCTTGTTTTACTTTCGTCCCTTCGTTGATGTAATGAACGACAAAGAGATGGTTACACAAAGGAAGGGAGTGAATGTCGCCACCCATGATTGTTCTACCAGCATCGACGCTGAGTGCGCCCACCTGCTATAAAACAATATGCTGTTATTTTCCTAAGCAATGGGTGCTTCTTTGATACAATTTGATGGGGGGGGGGCAGACTAAACATTCTGTGCATCAGGATGCGGGGATTCATCAAAGTGTTCCACCAGAAAAGTGAAAAAACCCCACCATTTCTAAGACAGTAATTAGGCTGAGCAAATGTACTTTCAAAGGAAATTCAACCTGGTCTGTTTTCTCTACATCTGCCCTACCTCTCTTGGAGAGTTTTAACATAATGAGAACATTTCCACCAGCGGTGAAATCCTCTGAAATCTGCTGCCGGTTCTGTGAAGTCTGATACCGAACATGCATTTTGCGCACGCATGCGCGCCTGAGGCGCACCCGCGCAGCGTTAAAAAAGGAACATTTTTAAGCCTTCTGAATCTGCACAGGTAAGTAGAACAGCGAGGGAGGTGGGAAATCCACTGTGCCACGCGATTTAGATTAGTTAGAAAGCAGGAAATCCGACGATTCTAGCTAATATAAATCGTGCATCACAGCTGATCGTCACCCAGCTGATTGTCAGAAATACTGGTTTGCCCGAACCAGTTGCATTTTTTACTACCGGTTTGGGAGAACTGGTCCGAACCAATAGCATTTTACCCCTGATTTCCACAAATAATCAAGGTTTTCTTTTGCCTTATTCTTATAATGTACTTAGTAAAGTTCCTGCGTTGAGGAAATCCCCACCTTTTCTGGATTCAGAAGGTTTCCAAAACTAGCTTTGGATGTTTTTATTTATGGATTCTGGACTCATTCTGGAATTAACTACAAGCTTCTACTATGGGAAGAGAAGTATCCAAAGCAAAGGTCAAGTATCTCCCTGATTATTATTATTATTTTGCTTTATTTTAAAAATAATGCAGGAACCATGCTGTGGAACAATGTGGCAATGCGTCACTAAGCTTTTGCTGCTTTACAGAATGTTCATTTGGAAAATCTGGAATGTAAGCAAAGGATCAGTGGTGGGTTGTTCCTGGTTTGCACCGGTTCGCAAGAACCGGTAGTAAAAATTTGTAATAGTTCGGAGAACCGGTAATAACATTGGCTGGCCATGCCCCGGAACCAGTCCCCGGCCCGGTCGCTGCTCGCTTACCCCACCCACCTCATCAGACGAAATGGGGATTTTGCAGTAACCTTCCCCTGGAGTGGAGTGGGAATGGAGCTTTTACAGTATCCTTCCCCTGCCACGCCCACCAAGCCACACCCACAGAACTGATAGTAAAAAGTTTTGAAACCCACCACTGTCGCACACGCATCTTCTATGCATGCGGCCAGCCGCGAAAATGTGGCTAAATAGGATGGCATTAAGCTGGAACAGGTGGGCAGGGGCAGGCCCACTGTAGTCACCACTCCAGTTCGCCCAAACCAGTCTGGCCATGTTTTAGAAGGCACTGACCTTATTTGTTCTGGTTAACTCTGATCACCTATTATTATTATTATTATTATTATTATTATTATTATTATTATTATTATTATTATTATTATTATTATTATTATTTTAAACAGTTTATTTAAAAACTCAGCTTCTGGCTGAGATGTGGTGATATCCTGATACATCGATGCTTGGCACAAAGAACCTTCTATTCTATTGAAGAAACCAACTGGGCTGATGGGTTTTATTCCAACCTCAAGCTAAATGTGGTAATTTGGAGAGATCAAAGCCAGATGCATATTAAAAGGTTGTATAATGCATTATTGGAAATAGATTCAGAAACGGAACTGGTTAAGGATTGTATGATAAAATGGGCACATGTATGTACTCTAATTTGCAAGCTAAATGTTGGAGATGTGAATGTAATGATGCAACCTATTATCATATATGGTGGACCTGTAAGAAAATCAAGGCATTTTGGATAAAAATTTGGTGGGTGATGCAGAATATTTTGAAAAGAAGGTTGAAATTTGCTCCTCAATTGTTCCTACTGGGTATAACTACGGACTGTACAGTATTAGAGACTAAATTGATTTTGAATTTAATATCAGCAGCTAGGCTGTTGGTAGCATAATATTGGAATATGGGGGGGAAGAAAATTTTTGTTTTTTGTAAAACTTTTCAATAATAAAACTAAATGTGGTAATTTGGAGGGGCCGAATGCCACACAGAGAATTCTATTCTCCAATTCTTCATTATCACTCGGTCAATCTTAATCTTTCCAACTCCACATCTCACCTTCAAGATAGCCGCCTCTTTGTTGCTGCTGACAGGGAGTTATGGGAGAAGAAGAGGTTAATGCTGAACTCTCCTAAGAAAAGTAAACCTGTCTCATTCTCAAACTCTTAGCAGCCCTGTCAACTCTTCATAAAACTTGCAAGGAAATCTCCAAGCAATGTTCAAAACCCTCAAAAAAGAAGGGAGAAAAAGATCATCCAGCTGAGAGAAAAGCTTTGTGCCAGAAAGTTATTATTATGACTGCATTCCTGCACTAGCTCTAAATCTCCCAAATAAAATAAGCTATGCAGTATAGACAACATGAATGCAGAATTTTACCTCAGCTCTTCCTTTTGTATGTGTGCAGGCCTTGGTGATTGGATCTTTGGTTACAGCTGATAAACCCTCTAAATTTGTCACCTGGTTGATGAGTATCTGGTTTCAAGATGTTAAATGAGTTCCCTGATGCTTTCTCTGTGTTTCAATTGCAGAGTTTCAGCCAAATCTTCGATCTGTATTGTTATCTTACTTGGAAGGAAAAAAGAGTTGTGAGGCAAAAGATGCCCTTCTGAATTTACTACTTAAAGACTCCTAAAATAATAATTAAAAAAAAGCTATTTATAATTTATCCCTCTGTTAAGCCATTTAGGATATTTTGGTGTTCCCAAATCCACATGTAGAACAATGCGTTCTTATCACTGATAAGTTACTGAAAGTAACCACGAGTTACAAATGAAGTCAAGAGCTCTGTGATTTTGGCCTCATCGCTATGCCATATAATAGCACTTAGTCTTATATACTGCTTCACAATGCTTTTACAGCCCTCTCTAAGCGGTTTACAGAGTCAGCCTTTTGCCCCCAACAATTTGGGTCCTCATTTTACCCACCTCAGAAGGATGGAAGGCTGAGTCAACCTTGAGCCTGGTGAGATTTGAACTGCCAAATTGCAGGCAGCCAGCAGCCAGCAGAAGTAGCCTGCAGTACTGCACTCTAACCACTGCGCCACCGTGGCTCTTAATGACCCTGAAGCAGCGTCAAGTGGTTGATAGGTCATACCATATGCTGCAAGCTCTATGATTCAAATTGCCCATAGTCAATGTAAGAATACCATACCAGAAATTTGAAAATATGGTGCTGAAGTAAAGAAGATGGGAAGGACTAAAAATACTGGATAGAGATCCTAAAAAGGATCAATTCAACTATTATCAAATCCAATATCATACTGATATCATTCCTGACTATCGGGACTCCAAAGGTTTTTGGGAGTACAATTCTCAGTATCAACAGAAGAGAATTTTTATAGCTCAGTGTTGAACTGTGGGGTCATTGGTGCTGTCTGAACTTAGTAGTTCTCAGTATATCCAAAACTGAATTTGTTGAGGAAGGCAGGGATGGCTAAATCTCTCTCTCTCTCTCTCTCTCTCTCCTTCCCTCTCTCTCTCTCTTTCTTTCTCTTTCTCTCTCTCTCTTTCTCTCTCTCTCTTTCTTTCTCTTTCTCTCTCTTTTTCTCTCTTTCTCCCTCTCTCTCTTTCTCTCTTTCTCTCTCTCTCTCTCTTTCTTTCTCTTTCTTTCTCTTTCTGTCTCTGTCTCTGTCTCTGTCTCTCTCTCTCTCTCTCTCTCCCTCCCTCCCCCCCATCTCTCGCTCTCCATCTCTCCATCTCTGTCATTCTATGAAATAATAGAAAATACTTGTACCTCAGGCTTTAGATTTCGGCAGTGGTAAGCTAAGGAGAATAGGACAAGAAAACCCTGCTGATGATGTTACCTAGGCTGGTAACAAAACGTTCAGAAACTAAATTGAAACAAGCTTGGAAGGCAAACCACTGCCAGAATCTGTCATTCTCTATCTTTATCTGTATCTCTTTCTCCATCATCATCATCATCAATCATCATCATCATCATCATCATCATCATCATCATCATCATCATCATCTCCTTATTTTTCTACCATCTCTCTATTTCCATCATTTAGTTTCCATCATCTATTTATCTATCTAGATACATACAGGGCATACAACATGGCTGTGTTTAGTTCCTTCCGTTCAAGTTGCATTGGATTCTATCTGTTATATACTACCTGCCAGACAGAGAATTTGTTGGAGAGAGTGCAGATAAATATGTTTAAAATGTAAATATGTGGTTATACCTACAGGCATTGCTCCTGGGGAGACTAGCTTGAATTAGATTTAAGCTTCAGGCATCAAGTGGAATGAATACAGACTTTTTCTTCAGCATGGGAACATGTGCCTGACAGCTAAATCTATAACAGCAAAATATAGCACACTGTATATATATATATACTTAGGCACTGTACAGTCTTTGTGGTGACAAAGCCATAGGATATACTACAGATTTGATTTTCCAGGTCACACCTACACAGACAAAAAATAAAACAAAACAAGGTAAACAACACCTTTACTTTTATATATTACTACCACAGCTATAAGCTTTTTCAAAAGCCAGAGAAAGTAACACAGTACCATTGGTACCGATAAACACTCTGATGCAGGCATACCAGAATAAAAGATAAACTTGGGAAACTTGTCAATACAATCTAGAAGAGGGAGTTAAAGGGTCAATATTATTAACCAATGCAACTGGGTGCAAGGCAGTTGCATTAAAGGTCCCCCCGACACAATAACTGCCACTGACAGTTAATTAGCTCTCTGTCATCATTTCACAATTATGTCTTAAAGCTTCTGATGCATGGGTTGTAGAAATTATTTCTTAGTTCAGTAGAGTTCATGCTGATAATATGGGTTTTTCATGATCAATTGCTTGACAAAGAACTACCAGCAACATGTTAAAATTTAGGCATTTAAATAATGCTGAAAAATTCCGAATCAATTGAGATAATCTTTTATTAGGTCAACCTTCAATTATGGCAAAAGGCACCTTTTGGATTTGATTTAAAATTCAGTTTAGGGAGCCAGTACAATTCGTTTTAAATCTGTGATTAAGTGATTGAAGCCCAGGCAATTTATATTTGGGATATAGTAACATTAAAAAAAAACAAACCAACCTGAATCTTCAGGATAGATGTTAATTACACAATTCAATTTGAATGTTTAAAAATGAGATTTGATTGAATCACCTTCGAATGGAATCTTCATATATCACTCTTTAAGATGGATTTCAATTTTATGTAAAATTCCTTATGGTCCGTAGACATTATTTGGTTTTCTGTCAAATAACTATGGATTTTTTTAAAAAAAATGGAACTGAAATGAGAAAGGGTATTTTCCATGTTACGTATCAGTCTGTATCCAGTTTTTCAAATTTATGTGGAGATTCTTCCATGAATAAAACTTGTGAAGACATATACACATCAGACGTGGGTTTCAGCAGGTTCTGACCAGTTCTGGAGAACCGGTAGCATAAATTTTGAGTAGTTCGGAGAACCGGTAGTAAAAATTCTGACTGGCCCTGCCCCCATCTATTCTCTGCCTCCCAAGTCCCAGCTGATCGGGAGGGAATGGAGATTTTACAGTATCCTTCCCCTGCCCACCAAGCCACACCCACCAAGCCATGCCATGCCATGCCATGCCCACCAAGCCATGCCCACAGAATCGGTAATAAAAAAAAATGGAAACCTACCACTGATACACATATTCATTATTTACACACACACACACCCTCTAGGTTGCCATTGTATTTTATGTACATTTTAAATTTCATACTTCTTCCCTGGAAAATATCCCATCAAAATAAATACAAAGAATGTTAATTAGGGAGACAAAAATTCTCACCAAGTGAATATTCAAAGTTTTCAAATGCCAAAATGGAGCAATTTACATACAAATTAATGATGTTTTAAGAAAACTCTTCCTTCCTTCCTTCCTTCCTTCCTTCCTTCCTTCCTTCCTTCCTTCCTTCCTTCCTTCCTTCCTTCCTTCCTTCCTAGCTGCCATAGGCTTGTTGTGAAGAAATGGGTTAGAAGAAATCTAATGAGATAATAACTACAAGCTAATTAAAAGAACAATAAAATATTAATGCAAGTGCTAAATATTCCAAAATAAATCCCATCTCACACACCCCCAAAAAAGGTCTTCTCATTTCTTGCAGAAGCAGATCATTGGGAAGTAATGCTAAATTCTTCATAATTTGGGAGGAAAACATAGAAAAGGTCTTTTCTTTCCCAGAATGACCATGTGAAGAATGCCCTCTGCTATACCTCTTACTAGAGGAGCCATCTAGCTAAAGCTCTCCGAGGAAGCTTCTTTGCTGGGGTTTTGTGGTGGGGGTGAATTTCTCTGTCCAGAGCTATGGATGTGGTGTACCAGCTGTGTATTAGCTCAGGCACCCCCCGGACTCCACAGGATGTTCTAACTTCTTGATCAATGGCCTCTTACTAACCATGAATCCTCACATAGACCATTTATACCAATGGACACCCTAAACCATTCATGTCTTTACAGAGCAAAACCTTGACCTGAATCCCAAAAGACCAATGTCAGCCAGCATATCTCATATCATTGTATACAAATTACCAGCCTATCTCCTAAATTGGCTTGACTGGAAGCTTCTGAATTTCCTTCTTCAGCAGATTCTCACGTGACATATCTTGTAGGACTCTAGTAATGAAGAAGGCAAGCCACAGATAACAGTTGCTAGGTCCCATCCCTTCAAGCACAGTCCTTATTTATAAATTGGAATCTGAGGGGTGCAGCATCTTGATGAATAATGCAATAAAAATAAATATTGAAGAACTTTGCATAAATCTAAAGAGGAATTATTGAGTCTGTCATCTGTACCTCTATAACTCTCTGGTTTGGTTCTGCAACAAAACAAGACAGACACAGATTTCAACGGATAGCTAGAACTGCAGAAAAAACAATTGCTACCAACCTGCCTTCCATGGAGGACCTGTATACCGCACAAGTCAAAAAGAGTGAAAATATCTACAGACCCCTCACATCCTGGACATAAATTGTTTCAATGTCTACCCTCAAAATGACGCTATAGGACTCTGCACACCAGAACAACAAGACACAAGGACAGTTTTTCCCCGAATGCCATCACTCTGCTAAACAAATAATTCCCTCAACACTTTCAAACTATTTACTAAGAATCTATTACTATTCTTCTTCTCTTCCTTACTAGTACCTATCTCTTCCCACTTATGGCTATATCCATGTTGCTTGTATCTTTACAACTTATATTGTTTTTATTGTTTCCTAGTATGATTTGACTGCTTATTAGTATTCTATGACTATCACTAAGTATTGTATCTTATAATTCTTGACGAATATAGTTTATTTTTTCTTTATGTACACTGACAGCATATGCACCAAAGACAAATTGTGTGTCCAATCACACAAGAATTCTATTCTATTCTATTCTATTCTATTCTATTCTATTCTATTCTATTCTATTCTATTCTATTCATCTCCACCTAGATCAGAAGCATATTGCTGAATTCCCCTTCATCACTCAAGATTAAGCAGAGGCAATGAGGACTTACATGATGGACTGAAACAATTTGATATAGAGACAGCTAATAACTGTTAATAATGAAGCCAAACAGTTTTTATGTTTGATAATATTGACATTCGCAAAGGATGCACACATAAAAGGGAAAGTCTGGAATACTTTTATCAGGTGGCATCTCCGTGAAGCACAGGTGTGAATACCACCTGCTCACAGATCTTTGTGGTGTGTTAATGAAATTCACAGATGACACTCAAATGAGAAGGTGATAAAATACCAGAAAGGGCACCATCCTTCTAAAAACATGAACAAAACTGCATAATGAGTTTTGGTTAAAATACTCATCTTGTTATATCTCTGGGGAAAATATTGCCCAACATAACTGACACTAGTGAGTTGAAATATATTTCCAGTCAACTGCTAATACACACAGAGGCTTAAAGGGTTCTGAATTAGTGAGCGCACTATCTCGAAAAGACAACCGGTATGGTGAAGTAGTTGAAAAGTTAGACTACATCATAAGAGACCAAGTTCATTTGATCCCATTCTGTAGTCCATAATTTTGGTCCAGATATTTATCTCGAGATCCAGTTTAGTGCCCTGGTGAAGGCACAAGCTAGAAACCAGAAGAATGTGTGTTCTAGTCCCATTTTAGGCACAATCCAACTGGGTGACCTTGGGGCAGTCTATCTCTCTCAGTCCTAGGGACAATGGCAAACTATTTCTGAAAAAAGAAATCCTGTCTTCAATCTCTCAGGAGAAAAGGTGAGATTAAAATGCAGAGATGGATACATGGTAACCCTGAATAGATCTAACAGATGGTGATCATTACTTGAACTTAGCTAATCGTGATCATCAGGAATTCTAGACTAAAAAACCAAAGACATCCCTTTTCATATTTTCACAAAGGAAACTAGTGTTGAACTTGGTCTTTGATATATGCAGTTAATTACTGAAATGGTTGCAGCTCCTACTAATGGTTCACCTTGTTGGTAATGCTTAATAAAATCATCATCTACTGCCAGCATCTCTTCTTTTTTGTAATAATAGATTGTATTATTAAAAGTAGCTTCTCATCCATATACTAGCCAGGTTTGACACTGTTCACCGCTCTCTACATGGGGCTCCCCTTGAAGGGCACCCGGAGGCTCCAACTGGTCCAGAATGCAGCAGTGATGGGAGCAGCATGGCGCTCCCATGTAACACCGCTCCTGCGCGAGCTGCACTGGCTCCTGGTGGTCTTCCGGGTGCGCTTCAAGGTGCTGGTTATCACCTTTAAAGCGCTCCATGGCATCGGGCCTAGCTATCTTCGAGACCGCCTGCTGCTCCCACCGACGGCCTCCCATCGTCCCGTGCGCTCCCACAGAGAGGGCCTCCTCAGGGTGCCATCAGCCAGACAGTGTAGGCTGGTGACCCCCAGGGGGAGGGCCTTCTCTGTGGGGGCACCTACCCTCTGGAATCAGCTCCCCCCAGAGATAAGGAGAATCCAGGACCTCAGTGCCTTCCGCCGTGCCCTTAAAACCCACTTTTTCCAGCAAGCCGGGCTGGCTTAGGAAGAAATTTTAAATGTTTTAATTGGTTTGTATTTTTAATTTTGGGCCAAATTTATATATATTTTAACTGTTTTTTAATATTTGTATTTTATGTTTTTTAATTTTGGCTGTACACCGCCCTGAGTCCTCAGGGAGAAGGGCGGTATATAAATTTAAAATAAAATAAAAAAAATAAATAAATTTATACCTAGTTTCTGAAATGTTTGTATTGCTTTATCCCACATCCGTTGTCCTTTTAGACTGTTTTTTGAAGAAAGGACATACATATACATTTTACTTATTTGAGATAAAATAATTAACAACAGTTCTTTTAACCTTTTACAGTTGGAATGGAGGGAGTGTTTTAAGAATGATTTTGTATTTATTAATGCTAATTTGTTCTTCTCCATAACACACTCCTCAGGGAAATCACTTTCTACCAAACTGTGATATTCAACTGTATGAACTTGTATAATATTGATGCCCGTAACTGCAGCACAGGGATCTGACAGAAATGTCATAAAAGAAACAATTAATTATGTTTCCATGTAGAAAAATATGGGTGAAACCAGGATCCTGAATAACAACCAATCGTTATACCCAAATCTGCTAAATAGCGACTAAAATGAATGAAAATCAGCTTGCCACAGCTTCCTGTCTTAAACATCAGCGGGAAAATGTATGCCAAAAAGGGGCTTTATATAATTAAATAATAAAATCAACAGAGAGAAAGAGAGAGAAATTGCTTTCATTAATGTCTTCTTGCAGTCCACATTTTGTTCCTGTATTGGTTTGTCTGCTCCAAGAAGTCCATGAAATATAATCAAGAGATGGGTGAGGAGATAGTTATAATGTCATTTTTAAGTATAAGTATATTTGCCTTTGAAGGGACGTGGTGGCTCAGTGGCTAAGACACTGAGCTTGTCAATCGAAAGGTCGGCAGTTCAGCGGTTTGAATCCCTAGTGCCGCGTAATGGGGTGAGCTCCTGTTACTTGTCCCAGCTTCTGCCAACCTAGCAGTTCAAAAACAGATAAAAAATGCAAGTAGAAAAATAGGAACCACCTTTGGTGGGAAGGTAACAGCATTCCTTGCGCATTTGGCGTTTAGTCATGTCGGCTGCATGACCACGGTGATGCCTTCAGACAGCGCTGGCTCATCGGCTTTGAAACAGAGTTGGGAACGATTAGCACATATGTGTGAGGGGAACCTTTACCTTTACTATATTTGCCTTTATATATCTGGCGCCTTATCTAGATTAATAAATACCAATTTTATCACCTAAAATTTATTCGGGCTGATAGATTGCAAGAGAGGAGCTCCTTGGTCTAAACAAGGCTGTACACATTTCCTTCTTCATTAGGGTAAAGACTTTGAAGGGTCAAGCCGCCATTTCTGGAACTTCACTTCCAATGTGTCTTTGCTTCAAATGCAGCCATACTGCTGGCATCCAATTACCAAGTGTAATGGACACCAATAGTTGTGAATTTTGCTCAAAGCACTGGCGTCCAGAGAAAATGAGGGAAAGGTTGAGTAACGTTGCTAAATCTATTGGCTTTGCTTTCTCAGTGGATGCAAGTTTTCTGAAAAGCTGACACTTGATCCCATCTCAGCAAAGACAGATCTGCCCCTTTTAAGTTTATGTCTTCTTCCCAAGTTCAAACATACCACTTTCCACAAAATGTTTCCCTATCAAGTCACTAGATGGCCTTGAGTGATCCCCAGGATAAAATCAACAGACCTGTTATCCCAGGGATCTATATCTCTGTTCTGGAATCTAGTTACAGCCAATAAAGGAGACTGAGATTTTTAACCAGCTGAATTGCTGTGCTTCGATCGGAATCTTTTTTCTTGAAATGGAAATTCGAAAAGCTGCTTTATCTCATGTTGGTGACTCAGTGCTCTTTAAAGGAGTTGTACTGTTATGTTGGGTTTGTGGGGCAGTAATTGTTGTCAGTCAGTCTCAGGCAGGATGATGGGATTTATAATTCAACATCATACGGAAGCCAAGATTTTGCACTGGCTGACTGACATTTCTACATAGTCAAGCCTTGTCCTGAATTTTCGCTGTTTGCTCCTAAAGCACAGATTTAAGATTTTAGAGTGACAGCCATCACCAGTACGTGGACTGGAACTTTTCTCTCTATGTTTGAGGCAGATATTCTCTCTCCCATCCTTCCCCGCCTCCCTCCCTCTCTCCCCCCCTCTCTCCCCCCTCCCTCTCTCATATTCAGCTTCTGAAAATAGTGTTGGAAAGTACTCCAGGATAGCTAGCTATTTTTATCCCATTCAAGAGTACCAGAGCATGAAAAATACATAGTGCAAAGAAAAAAAATACCCCATAGTTTTATAAAATGGTAGGGGTGCACTTGTAGTATTAAAAAAAAACCACCTTGACTATACCATCTTTTCTCTCTTTTTGTTGTTGTTTTCTTCCATTTTAGCACAAATTTTCTTAAAAAGATGACCTTCCAAAAATGCTGTATTAAAATATTTATTTATTTATTTAATGCAATTTATATGCCGCCCTATCTCCGAGGACTCAGGGCGGCTCACAACAGTAAAAATGCATAGTTCCTCATTAAAAATGATGTAAAATTAAAATTCTGATTTAAAACAATTTAAAATTCATTAATAAACCCCCATCAGTCCAGGCTGCAGAACAACCAGGTCTTCAAATCGCGGCGGAACGAACGAAGGTCAGGGGCCATTCGGAGCACCAAAGGAAGTTGGTTCCAGAGGGTGGGTGCACCCACAGAGAAAGCTCTCCCCCTGGGGGTCACCAGTTGACACTGTCTGGCTGACGGCACCCTGAGGAGGCCCTGTCTGTGGGAACGCACCGGGCAATGGGGGATTGTCGCTGGCTGCAACAAATATCCTGGGCCTAGGCCATGAAGGGCTTTATAGGTGATAACCAGCACCTTGAACCTCACCTGAAGGGCAACCAGTAACCAATGCAAGTTGCACAGGAGGGGTGTAACATGGGAGTGTCGGGACGCTCCCATCACAACCCGTGCGGCCGCATTCTGCACCACCTGAAGCCTTCGAGTGGTTTTTCAAGGGTAGCCCTAGGTAGAGAGCGTTTCAGTAGTCAAGACGGAAGGTGACCAGTGCATGAGTAACGGTGTGTAGGGCATCTTGGTCCAAGTAAGGGTGCAACTGGCGCACAAGGCGAACCTGGGCAAATGCCCCCCTGGTCACAGTCTTTACATGGTCTTCCAGAGACAACTGTGAAATAACCGGCCAAGGGCTAATTAGAAAACAGCTTTGTTATTTTTGTTTTGTTTATTAGGAGCTTTCCTCATCAAGTTAAGAACCAGAGCAAAATATACCTGATCATGGCTTTGGTGGCCCAAATATTAAGACATTCTCCTGTACTGTACTGTACTGTAATAGAGACCAAGTTGGTTTTGAATTTAATAACAGCTGCCAGATTACTGGTGGCACAGTCCTGGAAGAAGGAAGATCCATCTACCACTGAGGAATGGACTTTAAAAGTTGTGCATCTGGCAGAGACGGCAAAAATTTCATCATATCTTAAAGATCATTCGAATGAAAGATACATATCAGAATGGAGAAGATGGATTGACTATATGCAAAAAAAAGTATCCGAACAATAAGATTCATATAGCTTATGAATGAAATATTTTTAAGTAGTTTATAGTTTTTGAGTTATAAGGAGTTAAAGGTTTAGGGAGAATATGAATGCAATAATTTGTTAGCGTATTTTAGCTTTATGTTTGTGAATGCTATACCCTGTGCCTGTTCTGGGAAGTTTAGGGAGGGGGGTGGGGGGAAGGAGGGGAGGGGGAAAGGGTGGGGGGAGAGAAAATGATTGTATTTCTTATAAAACTTTTCAATAATAATAAAAAAAGACATTCTCCTGGTACCGTGTCATTAATGTAACAATATTTAAGGTACAAGAGAGAAAGAGCCCCCCCCCCAAAAAAGAGGATCTTTCAGGATTCAGCAATGCCGCAAGATTCCATACAAGATTCTGAAACAGATCAGGGATGAGAAGTGTTGGACAACCACTAGAAGTCTACTGGCATCTACATTTTGTCAGTCCAGCTATGACATCTCTACTTTTGGACAGTGTCAAACAAAGGGAATAGGACTTCTTTCACACTTATTATTTTGAGACATTAAAACTAAAAGTAGATAAGTAGCTAAAGAGTTGACCACCGGCTTTTCCAATGAGCTTTGGAAGATAGCAGTTGCAAGGTGCCACACTCGATCCAGTAAAAATTATGGATCTCATAGAATGTGCTTTCAGATTATCTGCAAAAAATGGTGTTCCCTTTGTGTTGGTACCAGCTATGTACAATGACTGAAACAGCCTCTCTCTCTCCCTCCCTCTCTCTCCCTCCCTCTCCCTCTCCTTCTCTCTCTCTCTCTCTCTCTCCCCTCCCTCCTTCCCACCCCCCTGCGTGTATGTGTGTGACATGTCTATCATCTCTCTCTATAACTATCTCTATTTTTATTATCTCCATTAACTATCCCAAGGAGAAGCATTTTGCAATCAATAGAGTTTATTTGAAAAGGGGATTAAAAATGTGCAGATTCGAAGAGTTCAGGTTTCGCCCTATCTAACCAACACTGAATGCTATAATCAGCTTCAAATTCATAAACATTACTAAACACTGCCTAATAATTCATGATACATTGCTCTAATTTATGCTCTTTTGCTTGTTTTTCTCACTTTTGTTTAAGTTGTGAAATGTTTTTTTTTTTTCCAAAGTACTCCATCCCTCAGCAGACATAAATTAGTACCTTGTCAATAGTTTGGGTATAAAGGAATGTATTAATCTGTGCTGTTCTATTTGTTGTTGCTATTATTCAACACAAAGAAAGGACAACTTTAAAACATTCTGTTCTTCTTACTACTGGCCTCTCATGGACATCTACAATTGTACATAAATGGTGAGGAGGTGGAGAGGGTGGGTAGTTTTAAATTTCTGGGCATTTATATCTCGGAGGACCTCTCATGGACTATGAATGCTAACATGCTTGTGAAGAAGGCACAGAAGAGGTTGAACTTCCTGAGAATGCTCAGGAAGATAAATCTATCTCAGCATCTACTTCTGTCGTACTATTGCAGCACCATTGAGAGTGTCCTGACATACGGCATTCTTGCATGGTATGGGAGCAGCTCTGTAGTGGACAAAAAAGCTCTACAGACAATCATTAAAACTGCCCAGAATATCATCGGACCCCAGCTACCAGCCCTGGATGACATCTTCGAATCTCGCTGTTTGAGAAAGTTGCATAACATTCTCAGAGACTCTTCCCATCCTGCTTACAATCTTTTTGGACTGTTGCCTTCTGGCAGAAGATACAGAACAATTAAAACGCAGACCACACATTTTCTGAATAGTTTTTATCCCAGAGCTATAATTGCACTCAACAATTAACTAAAGGGCCACCATCAGTGAGCTGTTGGACAGTACTACTTGGTCTGTTGTGTGGATGTTTGGGTGGTTTAGGGGTGGGGAATTGTGGTGGGTGGGAGTGTGTTTGGGGATTGTTATGTGTGTTGGACCTGGTCTTTGGGTATTAAATGAATTTTGTATACACGTACAATGACAATAAAGTTATTATTTATTTATTTATTTATTTATTTATTTATTTATTTATTTATTTATTTATTTATTGGATCTTAATCATGGGTGGTATTCACTTACTTTCCCTACTGGTTTGCAAATGTAAGCATGTGCACGTCCACCCATATGCCCGGCCTTCCACGCATGTGCTTTGCTGGTGCGCACGCCTTCCGTGCATGTGCCCAGCCTCAAAAACATATCTAAATAGGATGGCATAGAGCCGGGGAAGACAATTTCTGCTACCAATTCAGGCGAACCGGTCCAAACTGTCTGAAATCAACCTCTGATCTTAATATTTTCTGGACTCTGAGCTTGTGCCTTATTAAAAACAAAACAAAACAAATGCCTTTCATGTTCTCAAAGACTGTGCAGACACACACACACAACTGTATGCACAAACGTTAGCAAAACCTGAAAATACTTGGACATTTTGACTGAGCCAGTCGAAACTAACATTTATGGCAAGGCAACATTGGGCTTTTTTAAATATCATGATTTAATGAAATATAACCAATACTCACACTTGTAGCAGAAGTTGTGTAAGCTCTTTGCAAATTTGTGCGGGATGTCATCATTTATATCTACATGTCAACCATGCTGTAGAGGGGCTATGATATGGTGACTGCAATTTGTGCAATCAGACTGAACTAAAAATAATATTTTGATTCAATCATATTGAAGCATTTTTTGTCTGGCCTGTTTGTTGCAGTGTCTAAAGCTAGATCTTGGGAAGGGTTCTTTTTTTGTTTTTCTTTTCTGTTTCAAACAAGAAATGTGTAATCTTAATTTTATTATTATACTTTGTAATTAAGATAAGCAGGCGGTTTGGTGTGGTACATTGTTCATAATGTTTAATATACATAGTGTGTATATGGTATTCAGATGATCTGCCTCTCTTGATGAATGAAGAGATGGAGTAAACACTAGATGAATCTTGTCCTTCTCTTAGTATTTAAAGCTATTTATAACACATCCCAAATGTTAACAAAAAAATATGCATTTGGGCCATCTGCCATATGCAAATACTTCAATCTCAAAACAAGAAAAAATCATCTGAAAAAAATGTAATGGCGTCCCATTCAAATAATTGTACTGCCAACTTAGAGACTATGAAAACCTTGAAGCTTTTAGAGAAGTTTATTTTCAAACATGTTTTTAGGTCCAGATGCCTTACAACACGAGGAGGAGGAGGAGGAGGAGGAGGAGGAGGAGGAGGAGGAGGAGGAGGAGGAGGAGAGGAGGAGGAGGAGGAAGAGGAGGAGAAGGAGAAGGAAAAGGGGAAGGAAAAGGGGAAGGAAAAGGGGAAGGGGAAGGGGAAGGAAGAGAAGGAAGAGAAGGAGAAGAAGGAGAAGAAGGAGAAGGAGGAGGAGGAGGAGGAGGAGGAGGAGGAGGAGGAGGAGGAGGAGGAGGAGGAGGAGGAGGAGCAGAAGCGGAAGCAGAAGTGGAAGCGGAAGCGGAAGCGGAAGAGGAGGGAGGAGGAAGAGAACGAGAAGGAGAAGAAGATGATAGAGAAGAGGGAAATTATTTTCCTTTTTGGCTTATTAAAAGTAGTGATGGACCACCAAACTCTACATTCAAGTAGAATTGAATTAGGTCATCAAAGAAAAATGAAGCAATATTTTTGAATAACATGATATTCCCACTGGAACAGCTGAAAGGATGGCCCCTTCTCTGTGCTTATAGTTTGATGCACTTCAGGAGTTTAAAAAAAAACATTGCAGGCAGAAGCTTGTGTTCCATTTTCACCAAATTTCTTTTTTCTTAAAATGCAAAGAACATCAGTCTCCATTGTATTTGCCTCTTTCAACTTTCTGGTCATCTTCAGACAAATAAATTATTTACTTAGCTTTCCCATCATCCTTTAATGCAACCTTACTGAAGGGCAAAGGAAGGGAGCCAAGCTGAAGTTCAATGGAACAACAATTTCATCTACTGGAGAGACAGAAAAAGTAGCAACTTTCAGGTTAAAAAAAAAAAGTTTATTCAACAGAATGAAGTTATACATGTGAGAGAAGAAAAAAAAATCAAACTGTATGCTGATTAGACTGGGGAATCAATGTAAGTTTCTAAGCTCTATCATACCTCAAGACTTAAAATGGACACCTAACATCAAAAATGTCATCAAAAAAGCTCAACAAAGAATGTTCTTTCTGCGCAAACTCAGAAAGCACAAACTGCCTAAGGAGCTGCTGATTCAGTTCTACAGAGGAATTTTGAGTCTGTCATCTGCACCTCCATAACTGTCTGGTTTGGCTCTGCAACCCAACAAAACAGACACGGACTTCAACAGATAATTAGAACTGCAGAAAAAACAATTGCTACCAACCTGCCTTCCATTGAGGACCTGTATACTGCACGAGTCAAAAAGAGGGCTGTGAAAATATCTACAGATCCCTCACACCCTGGACATAAATTGTTTCAACTCCTACCCTCAAAACGACACTATAGAGCACTGCACACCAGAACAACTAGACACAAGAACAGTTTTTCCCCCATGCCATCATTCTGCTAAACAACTAATTCCCACAACACTGTCAAATAATTTATTAAGACTGTATTACTTCTTCTCTTCCTTACTAGTATCTATCTCTTCCCACTTATTACTATAACCATGCTGCTTGTATCTTTCAATTTATATTGTTTTTATTTGTTTCCTAGTAAGATTTGATAGCTTATTAGCAACCTTGACTATCACTAAATGTTGTATCTTTTTGTTCTTGATGAATGTATTTTGTTATCCTGATGTACACTGAGAGCATATATACCAAAAACAAATTCCTTGTGTGTCCAATCACACTTGGCCAATAAAAAATGCTATTCTATAATTATGTAATATGGGTAGACTTTGACTTACAACCATTCATTTAGTGACTGTTAGAAGTTACAACAGAACTGAAAAAGTGACTTATGTGATGAACCGGGCTGAATGTAAAGGGTGGGGTCAAATGTGTCATAAGGCATGAATCGCTGCTTGGCTTGGAAGAGATCTAAGTCCAGCCCACCTTGAATGCCTTTCTTATCGCCTGCTCATTTCCCTTGATTGTTAGTTGGTCAGATTCTTGTAGAGAGCTTAAGCTTGCAATAAATCTTTATACTCATTTGAACTGCCTGAACCTCCTGATTTCCATGGCACTTGACATTATGACTCTGTTTAACACTGATGACCATTGCAGCACCCCCCATGGTCAAAATTTGGATGTTTGGCAACAGACTCATATTTATGACGGTTGTAGTGTCCCAGGATTGTGGATCACCTACTGCGACCTTCTGACAAGCAAAATCAATGGGGAAACCAGTCACTTAACAATCATGTCACTAACTTAACAACTGCAGTGATTCACTGAACAACTGGGTCAAGGAAGGTCATAAAAGGGGGCAAAACTCACTTAACAAATGCCTCGCTTGGCAACTGAAATTTTAGGCATATTAGTGGTCGTAAGTCGAGGACTACCTCTAGTTAAATAAGTCATAAAATAAGGCCATACAAGCCTTATTATGCTGCCACCATATTGTTAACAAGAAAACTATTCACGGACGTGTCCGCAAAATCACCCGAAGCCCAAAGAGATTTATCTTTGTAACTGTCTCAATTGAAGTTGCAGTTTGTTATGGAAGGAGAAAGTTAATGAACACCGGTTGGTATTTAGCAGAAGAAAATGCCAGGAGCTGTTCTCCCACCTCTCAAACTTGCATAGAACAATAGTTTCATCATTAACATGTTCCAGTTGCATATTTATAGCCACTCCACCAAAAAAAAAAAAAACAGATCAAGGAGTGGAATAGATTCCCAGGAGGCAAGACTAAAGCACTCCATTCTCATTAGTTTCAGGGAAGAAGAAAGGAAAAGATAATCAAGGGATCATCCTGACATAGTACTGTGATGTAGGAAGAAAAGGAGCCTTAAAAATCAGGAACTAGAACTCTGGAATTTTTTTTTACCAGCGTTATCTCCTTTGGTTAAATGATCAGCATTTGAAATGGGAGTTTTCCAAAATGACCTGCTTATCCTCATAGAGCAAAGAAATACTGTTGCAAAGAGAACTCCTGAGTCAGGTGCTACAATGTCTGAGGTGGAAGGAGGTATTTTAAATGCCACGTTGAGTAGTATTTTGGTCGACTGTGGATCAATATCCAGCAGATGTCTGGTACACTGTTAGATATGGATTTAGAAGGTCATCTGATGTTACAATCTCTACAGGGAAGAGTTTAGAACCTGTGTCCAGCAATCTACCGGTGCTTTGCATTATCTAAAAATGTCCCCCTCTGGATTCAGTACTGTAGGGCCAAAATTGCAGTGTGTGTGTGTGTGTGTGTGTGTGTGTGAACTCACATGCCTTCAGTAGGATTTCAGCCAGTGGTGCATGTTGGCTGCAGAAAAGGGACAAGAAACTGGGTGAAACTCAGTGGTGGGATTCTACTGGTTTGGACCGGTTTGGGCGAACTGCTAGTTTTGACTTTTAGCCCTGAGTGAACCGGTTCGCTCTGACTTTGACTTTAATTCCTTTATTCTGGCTGGAGTCAGGGCGACTGAATGAAGCTAAGCATTTACTGGCCGGATGCCCTTCCTGACCCCTATGCAGAGTTTGCAGCAGACATTTTCTCTTTGTGCCCTGGTAGAGAAACATCTGCTGCTGCCTAGGATTAAACTTCCAACCTTCCAAATGGGAAGCAAGAATCTTTACCTCTAGGTCACTGCATTACTCAGATTAAGAACTGTTTATCCCATGGAAAACCACGTATTTGAGTCACCAAGTAGTATGTTTAGAAGTAGTGCCCTCACACAGATTTACTACTTGGCCTTCCCAGCATTACATTGTTTATTTATTTATTTATTTATTTATTTATTTATTTATTTATTTATTTATTTATTTATTTATTTATTAAGCTTATATGCCGCCCTCTCTCTGGAAAGGACTCAGGGCGGCTCACAGCAATAAAAACAGATAAAATCAATATTAAGTGTTAAAAACCATTAAAACTCCCCTTAAAACCCCTTCAGTCCAATTTGGCCTCGCGAAATAACTACGTCTTACGGTCATGGCGGAAAGAGCGCAGGTCAGGGGCCACCCGGAGGTCCAGGGGGAGTTGATTCCATAAGGTAGGTGCGTCCACAGAGAAAGCCCGTTCCCTAGGAGTTGCCAGACGACACTGCCTGGTTGACGGCACTCCAAGGAGGCCCTCCCTGTGGGAACGCACCAGGCGATGGGGACCTGTTGCTGGCCGCAGATGGTCCGTCAGGTACCCCGGGCCTAGGCCATGTAGGGCTTTATAGGTAAAACCAGCACCTTGAAACTCACCCGGAGGGCAACCGGTAGCCAATGCAGATTGCGCAGGAGGGGTGCAACATGAGAGTGTCGGGACACTCCCATCACTACCCGTGCGGCTACATTCTGCACCAGCTGAAGCCTCCAAGTGGTCTTCGTGGGCAGCCCCATGTAGAGAGCATTGCAGTAGTTTTACTAATGATAGTAGAGAAGCTAATGTATATAATGTACATTGCTGAAGGGGTCTTGAGCTGTTAGCGGCCTGGATAGAGAGCCACATAAAATTGTTCTGAATCTCCCTGATGGGAGCAGGACTTAAAGGTAATCAGTGCATTGATAATCTGTGACTTGTAGAAGACATTTGCAGTGACAGTGCAGAAAGGACATACTGAAAAGTGCACAGTTTTAATCTCTCAGCGGTGATTTCTCACTGTATTAACTTACAAAGCTGAGCAGCAGCAAACAACTGTGACTGGAACACTGCCATTTACTCAATAAAAACTTAATAGCTTCAACGTGCAAGAAGGTTGCAGCTTTGATTGGAGGGGTGGGCTGGATGGGAGAACGGGAATGACGGGTCTGTCACCTTGATGCAATGCTCACCATTTTATGTTGAATTAGCCAGGACAACAATAACAAAATACATAGACATCTTCAAGCAGCTGTTGGGCTCAGCAGGGTTTTTTCAGTTTTCTCTAATTTTATGTGGCCACCTCATTTCAGGCTAATGCATTCATAACAATTTATATCAAGTCAAACAGTTCATGCAGATTGTCTGTTTACAGTTCTCTAGGCCTATGCCAATGAATTATATTGACAAATTAAAGTCAACTATTCAGCTCCTCTCGGCATGTATGAGTCTTGCAAAGTCGGGGGGTGAGATCAGAAAAGTTAAATACTAAGAGAAGGAAACTCTCATGTGTTCTGCTTGTCTGCTTTCAGATAATGGAAATGGTGGGCCAATGAAAAGCTGAACAGACAAATATTCTTATATTTTGGGTCAACTGTTGTTTATCTAGGACACATGATACTCTTCCCAGCTCTGATTCAGATGGGGGAGACCTCAAGGATGAGAAACAAGCACCTATAAGTACATAGACATTGACTCAAAAACATAGGAATAGAGATCTAATATTTAAACCTAGGAGGCAACACGTATAGATAACAGGACTCTGGGGAGATAGATAGATAGATAGATAGATAGATAGATAGATAGATAGATAGATAGATAGATAGATAGATAGATAGATAGATAGATAGATAGTTGATGGGTGGGATAGACAGACAGACAGATGATAGACAGACAGACATGGATGGATGGATGATAGATAGATAGATAGATAGATAGATAGATAGATAGATAGATAGATAGATAGATAGATAGATAGATAGATAGATAGATAGATATAGAATGAGAGATAAATGAGAAAGAGATGATAGGTAGGTGGATGGATGGATGGATGGATGGATGGGTGGGTGGATGGATAGATAGATAGATAAGATAGATGATAGATAGATAGATAGATAGATAGATAGATAGATAGATAGATAGATAGATAGATAGATAGATAGATAGATAGATAGATAGACAGACAGACTCTCAGATGATAGAGAGACATGGATGGATGGATGGATGGATGGATGGATGGATGGATGGATGGATGGATGGTAGATAGATAGATAGATAGATAGATAGATAGATAGATAGATAGATAGATAGATAGATACCGTCAAAGAGACAGATAGACAGACATAATCTTCCTAATGTTATGCAATTAATATACTTGTCTAACTGACTTGGGTCCATTTGGGAATTCAGTGGAAGATCTTATTTGCTGTACTATGGCAAGGAATTGCCAGAAACATTAAAAAAAGAAAGAAAGAAAGAAAGAAAGAAAGAAAGAAAGAAAGAAAGAAAGAAAGAAAGAAAGAAAGAAAGAAAGAAAGGGAATTTGGCATCACTTCTATGGGAGTATCAAACCAGCAGACAGAACAGCAGGGCATGGAATCTGCTAGCATTCACAATTCTCTGGTCAAAAAAATCTGCACAAAGCACTAATTTACAAAATATTGGTCCTTTCACAAAGAAAAAAAAAGAGAGAGATTAATTTACATTTTAGGAAAACACACATATTACGAAAAGGCTTTGTTTACGAAGAAAAGATGCAAATGGCAAGCAGATGGAGGATTGTGTAATAGTTTTTTTTTCCCCACCACCGCCCCACCTCCTTCCTTTGGACCAGCAATCTGTACAAATAAGCAAAAACGGACCAGAAAAATTCCTCTCTAGCACTGGAATGGAATGGAGCCAGCCTTCTTCACTGTAGCAAGATGAATAGCTATTAATGCACATTCCAGGTTCCTTGGTGCGTATTTGTGCTAGTTCATGCACTATGCCAATTTTCTGAAGCCAAGAACACACGAGACCTCGTTGTTGGTCATAGGTCCGGACTGATGAGAATTAAAGACCCAAAAACTTCTGGAGGACATCAAATCTTTCGTTCTTCTGAGCCATGACTTAGTCCTTTTCGTGCCAAAAACCTTTGGCTGAGTAGACGTCAGATGAAGAGAATGGCAACGGAAGAAGACTAGACTGTTTCCCACCGGGGGCTGGTAGTTTTCTGTTTCAACAGGTCTTGACGGACAAGTGTGCAACTTGTCGTGGCTGATTTGATTCAGAGCGGAACGATGTAGCCCATCACCTCTGGAGTGCAACCTAAGTGTTAAATTCTGCTGCTAATGCACAGCTCCGTCTTGCTGATGCCTTAGCAATGCTGAGTTTTAATGATCAGAGTAATGGTAGCCCACTGTTTAACTCTGGAAGGGGTCAGCTCATCAACACTGTGGTCCATGGTACTCATCTAAAACAAAGAGGTGTTAACGCTTCGGAGGCCTCCCCTTCGAAGCCAAGCTAATTTGGTGCTCAACATCTGCTTAAGTCATTACTGTATCCTCATCAGAATAATAAGTAGCCTCAAGCTACCCTCGAATTGAAGATTCACAGTCCACATCTCACTGCTGACTCTCCCTCCAGTCCTCTGGGGGTACAGATGAGCACAGCGGCCCGTTCCTTCTGCTTTGTTGTGCATAGACTGTGCCAACACACTCCCCCCCCCAAAAAAAAACATGCAGGGCTTAATGAATTGGCTTTAATGGTCCTCTTACCCACTTAAATGACTTTGTTTTAATTGGTTGTGCTACTCTATGTCCAGAACTACACCGAAAAGTTCACGGCATACATGCAAATTGTCCCTTTCTAATTACTGCACAACGTGCAAGGTCTGACAGAGCAATTTTGGAGGTGAGGCACCATCGTTAGTAATTCTCTTTATATTTAATTTGATGAAAAATCACTACAAACCGTGGATGCAACAGAAACAATGCCTACTGATGCAATCTAAACATATCTTATACACAGTGGCATTTTTTTGGGTTCCATGAAGTTTTCTTTGCAGGCTTCCAGAATTCGGGTACTTTCAAGCAGCAGCAAACTCAGCTCTTCGTATGATCCCCTAAGTGTACATAACTTTCATGGATCAGCTCTTTGGAGCTGAACTTAACTAATTCTCCACCTTCATTTACCAGATGAAAAGAAGAACAGAGCAGCGATACATTGACAAGCCCCTGGAATTTCACGCATGCAATTCCAGGTTCCATGCGGAAGAACAATCTGAATTTTCTGAAACAAAAAGGCAACCAAATTGTTGAAGAATTGTTGTTGACGTGAGCTTTTGCAGCTCTTCTGACTTTAATTGCAAAAATTCATCACTGGCAAAACGTCTATGGCTTGCCTCCCAACAGAGAAAGATCCCATTTCTATTCTGACTAGCTTTCACTGCTAGCTATTAGCTTCTCAGTTTGTTTAATGTGCCCCCAAACCAGTGGTCGGTAACGTTAAATACTCAAAGAGCCACAAAGGCCCTAACCGGAAGCACCCTGTTTAATTCTGGAACCAATTTGAAGTCAGGTTCCCCCCATCATACTGTCTCCTCCTAGCACAGTGTCCTTTTTTGTCTACCTGTCCTAACCAAAAGCCCTATCAATTGTGGAGCCGACCAGCAACAGGGAGCTGCAGCAGAGGGATGAATGAGCCACATGCGGCTCCAGAGCTGCAGATTGCTGACCCCTGCCTTAAACTATCTGGAGTTTTCTATGTGCTTTAAGGTATCTTCATACCAAAATCAAAATGTCTAATGTAATAAGGGGGAAAAAAATGAATGGAATCCTTATGAATCCCATTGGCTTCTACTGTATCCTGATGTGGCCTTGTGATTATGCAGTTGTTAAACAAACTACGTAAGCCTGATGAGCAACAGAGAAGCAATTTAATAGAAAAGCAATCATTATCACAATCCAGAAATGGTTATTTCAGCAAAAATGAAAGGAATCCCTTTTTTTTAGAAATGGTACCATTGCACCTAAAACCTAAAACCAATTAAATGTATGCTGTTTTGCTCTGAGCTGCCAACGACCCCTTTTAAAGGACATTTGCACAAGGCAACATTTTGAGGAATTTCCAGCATCTTTGAAAAATGTCTATAAAGCTTCTGAAATTGCATAGAGATGCTTGATCCTTTCGGATCTATGTTTCAGATTGGAAGGCCACTTCAAAGAGAACATTGACCCAGTCTTGCAGAAGTGGGGTTGACTTAATTCAGAAAATCCTATGGGATGCATGGGGTTTCCCAACATTTAATAGTTATGGCAACCTGTGAATGATTACAATATCTGTGAATTGTTTCAAGTTAGCTTCACACCAATGTTATTTTTGCTTGAAGTCAGAAGTCAGTTTGCAATAAAGCACCACATATCTCTAGAACAAACACAACAGGACTAGACTCAGCAGTCCATCTGCATTTAAAAGACACAGGCCAACCTTTTGAAGACAGCAAAGTCTTCAAATTTGGGGCAGAGAGGACTGCTGGTTTTAAAGAGGAGTCAAAGAGGCCATCTATGTCAAAACTGAACAGCACTCCCTCAACAGAGAGGGAGGGATATGACATCATCGATCTCCAATCTACAACACAGTCCTTTCAACATTTCCAAGAAGGCTCCACACCCATTTGCACCACTCAGGTGACCCTGAGGACACAGATAAACCTCCAGGTGGCCTTAACGACCCGCTAAAAGAATGCAAATGACCAGCTGTCTGCAAGGAGTATAAATCCTTCCATTCCCCACCATCCAGCTAGAGCTGAAGAAGCTTCTTGGATGAGAAGTGAAATGCCTTCAAAGGAAAACCAGAAAGTCCAGTTGCCTCTTGAAAAAGCATCTTTGGGACAACCAAGACCTGGATGACTGAGAATCTCCATAGACACATATCTCTAGATTATTTTCTTTCCCCTTATCAAAATATCTGACTTCTCTCTAGCTCTTAAAATGATGAGTCAAGATTTCCTTGACACAGACAGCTTCCTATACTATCTTCCTTTAATGGGGAACTGCAAAAATCACTGCTAGTTTTTTGCTTTGGACTAATTCCAGCAGGAATGATAATATTTATATTTAATCTTCTATACCACGATTGCGTGACTGCTAGGGACCATCTTCATTAAGTATCAATCAGCAATCAAACAAACAAGTGTATATTAAAGCATCATTTCCCAGCCTGCAGGGTTCCAGTAAAGGAAATAATAAAGTGCAATATGAGGAACAAGAACTACTTTAAGAGGAAGAGGTCTAATTAAAACCGGGCTTAACAACTCTATGGATTAATTGGGATCCAGATGAGAAAATTAGTCATTTGGGACTAAGATTACTCCCACTGCAATCTACTTTTATTCTCAACTACAGGTTACGTACTTCATGCTTTGCTTTTGGAGTTGAACTGCATAAAAGAAGGATTTGTATAAGAAATTTCCATTTTGTATTCCAATAAATATGAATATTGCAAAATAGTTAAAAGAAAGTTGCTCATATACCTTCACCATTGTGCCTAAGCAGTAACTTCAAATCTAGATTTCACATTTTGGTTTAAGGAATCATAGAGAATGTCAGCACTTCAACCTGCATTTACTCTAGTGCTGACATAAGAAGGAGAAGAGGGGGCAGCTGGCAAGAGGACGCTTGACTTCTCACCTACTTATTTTCCCTGAAGATAATATCCCTTAGGAGATGAGATGGGAGGGGGGACATTCCTGGGAGCTTAAGTAGTAGATATGGGGAGAGTGATTTGAAATGAGATGCAGAGAATTGGGGAACGGAAAGGGAAGGTTTGGGGTCAGGAAGTCAGAGTTGGCTACGCCACGATCGGGGACAGGTTGTCGTGCTTAATAAAATGAAAGATTTCTTCAAAGACTATCTGTTTGGAAATGCAATTTATTTTATTTGAGATGACATCGAAACCTGACAGAGAAAAAGAAAAAAAAAATCCATGAAATAGTATCAAGTAGCCATTTCTATAACAACAGATCTATCTAATCGGTAAAACCCAAAATCAAAGTTTCATCTTTTTCCAACTCAGGCACAAAGTCCAGAAGTGGTTTCCAAGTAGAAAGTACTTGTGTTTTTTTTTTAAATAAAAATCAAAGCAATCAATGTAGCCATCTCTGCTAGCTCCATCAGCTTTTGCAACCATTCATCCATTGTGGGAATTAAATTGTCCTTCAATTTTTGTGCATAAAGTAATCTTGCTGCCATCAACATATATAACATCAAAGTGCCAATTTTTTCCCCAAATCTGTTACACAATTTTTAAAATTATGTAAAAGTAAAAAAGTTGCAGTTCAATGTTAATTCTTATTCTACTGCATCAAAGGGAGTTGGAAGTCAATGCCTTTTTTTTCTTTTTCCCTTCTTTTTTTTTTTAAAAAAAATTTTGATTTATATGCCGCCCTTCTCCAGAGACTCAGGGCGGCTTACAATGCGTTAAGCAATAGCCTTCATTCTTGTGTATATTTTATACAAAGTCAGCTTATTGCCCCCACAAACTGGGTCCTCATTTCACCTACCTTAGAAAGGATGGAAGGCTGAGTCAACCTTGAGCCTTGGAGAGATTCGAACCAGCAGAAATTGCAGGCAGCTGTGTTAATAACAGGGTGCACTAAACCCCTGTACTATCAAGGCTCTTCTTTTCTATACTTTCCCCTTTTTCCTCCCCTACTTGTCCTATTATTTGCTTTTTTTTTGTGTACTTTATATTATAATAAAAGGACAAAGAAATTCTGAAAAATAAAATAAAATAAAGGAGTAATTTAAAAAAATCCACAAAAGAATAATTTGTTCTGCTTCCTCCTGCCATTAATTTGCAACAACTAGTACTGCTTAACTTTACAAGGGCAGAGATTGAACTCAAAACCTGTAACATAGTTTCACTGGGAATAGAGGTCCAGCACAGTTGCCTATTGTACCTTAAATGGACATTTTAATCGTGCCATTTTCATCTATTTCTTGTGTATCATCTCAAGATATTAGCCCATCCATCACCAAAAATAAATAAATTTCTCTTTTGAACATTACAGGAAGCATTGCGGATAATCAAAATATATTGGAATACTTAGAAATGTTACACATAATTAAACCTTTGATCAATTAAAAAAAAAAGCCTATCTAAAGAAGTCAGCATTAGAGACCAACAACAGTATATGGAAGAAAAAACGTTGTATTCTATGCAGATTATCACATTCAATTACTGCTTGTCTGGTGGTAGATGCGTCTACCATTCCTTAGGTCAAGGAATGTCCATATTGTCCTGATCCAGCTCCCAAATACGACAAACCCTCTGTAGTTAAATCAATAATTCTTTTATTAAGACCGCCAGCAGCCCCAGCAAAAAGTCTCTCTCACATACACAGCAGGCTAACAAGTCTGTCCAGTAAGGAGATGAATAGTTTTCTGCCGCACCTATTCATCTCCGTCCCCTGCCTTTTATCCCCAGAGCTAGGGTGGGTCTTTGCTATCAGCGGTGGCTCCTCTGCCCCAAGGATCAGCCCATAGATTTCCACTGCTCTCCTCTCCTCTGCCTTCTGTGTATATGGGCGTCAGGCACTAGACCCAGCTGTCCCTCCTCTTCCTCATCAGCCATCTCCAAATCTGGAGGCTGTTAACTCTCCATCTGAGGGCTGACAGACGGCCCAGGCTCCACCTCTGTCTCTATCTCTGACAGATCCATTCCCTCTTCCCCCTTGGAGCTCTCAGGTTGCCTTGATGCTGGCCCTGACTTCCATGCCTCCTCCTCATCTGATTTGGCTGCTGGATGGGCTGGAGGCTGACACATATAGTATTTTAGTCTGGATGGTTATACTGTGATAGGAATTGTCCAGCTTTCATTTCTGAGAACAAGTATCTTGCCTTAAGTTCTGCTCATGTGTGCTGAAAATTAATTCATCTCTACTGTATATATTATCCCAGGAAATAGGTACTACTTTCTGTATTGAAACCAAAGAGTACCAACTCCAATAGAAGACAATCTCTGCAGCTCATGGTTAGACCATGGAGTTCTTGGTCGTCTCTGAGATTGTTTGCTTGCAGATGTTTTCTTACCAAACAAGGCAACCTCGTCAGTCTGAGTGAATGTACTGATGATGAGTGTACACACTTCAGTTGATTATGTTACCTAATGCAGTATCTACAAGCAAACAACAAACATCTGAGAACACCTCAAACGCCTCCCACAGATTATTAACTGCACAAAAATAAAGGACAAGGATTGCCTAAATTTACTGAATCTTCAGGGCAAGAACACAATAATAAAAAAAAATGATTTACTAGAGCCTTGCGTTAGAAGACAGGATTGTTAAAGGCTCAGTGCTCGTGGATACATTCTGTAGGCACTAACTCATGAATCAATAACTATCAGCCAAGCTTTTGCCAACGTACTGAAGCATTAATGAGCTCAGATGAGACACACAAACTGGTTCAACTGACAAGAGTTGTCCGCCTGAATTTTGTTACAAACAGAGGGAAGGAAAAATAATATACCATTACATTTGTCAGTGCAGACACTCAACCTGTCTGGGTTGTGTTCTTTTACGTGGTTAAACGGCGATCTTGCGTCTCTCTTTATATTTATCTACCAATGCAGTGTTGTTGATGTCATGAGATTGTCCCACAAATGGTGAGGCCCTTGATGAGTCAAACCATTTTATGCCATTGTGATTTTAAATAAAAAGAGCATCTATTATCTTGTCCACTGTGTCTTTTTATATTCACCCATTCAGAGGAGGACAGATTAAATGCTAAATGAATAAATAGTCATATACTGCAGAAGTAACTAGGTTGATAGTTTGGAGGGGGCAATGTGGAAATAACAGAATAACAGAGTTGGAAGAAACCTTGGAGGTTTACTAGTCCAAACCACTGCTCAAGCAGGAAACCCTATTACTGTTTCAATGGTTGTCCAATCTCTTCTTAAAAACCTCTAGTGTTGGAGGACCTACAACTTCTGGAGATAAGTTGTTCCATTGATAAATTGTTCTGTCAGAAAATCTCTCCTTAGTTCTAGGTTGGTTCTTTCCTTGATTAGTTTCCATCCATTGCTTTTTGTTCTGCCTTCAGATGCTTTGGAAAATAGGTTGAAACCCTCATCTTTATGGTCGCCTCTTAGATATTGGAACCCTGCTATCATATTATCCCTAGTCCTTCTTTTCATTAAAATACACATACCTAAATTCATGCTACTGTGCTTTGTATGTTTTAGTCTCCAGTCTCCTAATCAACTTTGTTGCTGTTCTCTGCACTCTTTCTATAATCTCAACATCTTTCTTATATCATGGCAACCAAAACTGGATGCAATATTCCAAGTATGGTTTTACCAAGGCATTACAAAGTGGTATTAACACTTCATGTGATCTTGATCCTATACCTCTGTTTATGCAGCCTAGGGGACTGCACTGGCATAGAATAGAATAGAATAGAATAGAATAGAATAGAATAGAATAGAATAGAATAGAATAGAATAGAATAGAATAGAACAGGGGAGGGGAAGGGAAGGGAAGGGAAGGGAAGGGAAGGGAAGGGAAGAGAAGAGAAGAGAAGAGAAGAGAAGAGAAGAGAAGAGAAGAGAAGAGAAGAGAAGAGAAGAGAAGAGAAGAGAAGAGAAGAGAAGAGAAGACTTGACTTTATTGGCCAAGTGATTGGACACACAAGGAATTTGTCTTCGGTGCATAAGCTCTCAGTGTACATAAAAGATATAAGTAATAAATCATTTTATCAAAAAAAAATGGCAGCTGTAGCACACTGCCATCTCATATTTAAGTGATTGTCCACTAGGATTCCAAAATCCCTCTTGCAGCCACTGCTATTGAGGCAGGTGTATACTTGAAGGTATGATATAAATCACTGAATCTTTACCTAGGTTATCATGGTATGACATGCTGCCTGCTGATGGGCCAATTTCTAACCAAACGTTGAGGAAGAAGAAGAGAAACTGAGCATTACATTTGGCATCTGGAATGGAAACCATTCAGTGAGGGAAGCAGATAAAAGAGATGTTTCAGATCTTTTTTTTAAAAAAAATAACCTATCAAGAAATATAATAGGAAACAAGTTGCACAGATGATTCATTTATAGATTGAGTCATATGCCTAATATATGAAACAGCTATATTTATTAAGTTAAGCCAAGTATCAATCATAGGGGTATTGTTCAACTCTGGGGCTCTTGTTTAAAAACTCACAGAGGAGAGGCCACAATACACCAAGTGACGCACTGTTGTTAATACTGTGCTTATAGCTGTGCTTATAGCATATTCAGATGCTCGGTCCTCCATGGGCTGCAATTCTGTTGTGTATAATTACTAGAGTGTTTCCCCATCCGAATCTCACGTTCATATTTACAAAGTCTCACCTGCAGCCCTTTGCTTAACATTAAAAAGACACAGTTGCAGCTGGATGGGAAATTGATGCAGTTCAATACACAGGGTACAGTACGTGTGTGTGTGTCTCTCTGTGTGCTTGTGTTTGTGCATGCATTCCTTCTGAATTCAGCTGGAGCTGCAAATGCTAACTCACGTGATGTCAGAGACTAATTCTGGGTTTCCTCTTTGGGGGGGAGGGGAATCCAAAAAGTAATTTTTAGGAGATTATGATGCCCCTATCAACAACCTTCAAACATTTATCTGGAGTATGTTCTTCCCCTCTAGTTGTATCCAGAGGTGGTATTCAGCTGGTTCAGACCGGTTTGCCCAAACCGGTAGCGGAAATCACAGGTGGGATCGTCCACCTGCCCCGGTTCTATGCCATCCTATTTAGGCATGTTTTTGAGGCTGGGTGCATGCGCGGAAGGCACATGAGTGACCAAATCACATGCGTGGAAGGACATGCACATGGGTGGATGAGGCACATGCGTGCTCACATTTGCAAATTGATAGGGAAAGTAAGTGAATACCACCCCTGGTTGTATCACGAGACCAGGGATGTCAAACTCAAGGTCCACAGGGTGCTTAGATCTGGTCCTCAGGGCCGCTCTGGAAACAGTCAAGAACTGGCCTGCCTCTGCCAGCGAAAATGGAGCTCAGGAAGGCTGTAAGTGGCCCTCGTGAGTTCTGTTTTTGCTGGCAGAGGGTTGCAGGAACGAGCTCTGTTTTTGCTGGTAGTGTGCTCAGGCCACCACAGGCACCCTCAACACAAGTGGTCACTCTGGCCTCTCAAGGTCAAACACAACCTTGAAGTGGCCCTCAATGAAATCAAGTTTGACACCCCTGCACTAGACTGTGGAACGTCTATGGCAGTGGTGAAATCCAATTTTTTTTATTACCGGTTCTGTGGGTGTGGCTTAGTGGGTGTGGTGTGGCTTGGTGGGCATGGCTTGGTGGGCGTGGCAGGGGAAGGATACTGCAAAATCTCCATTCCCACTCTTGGGGCCAGCCAGAGATGGTATTTGCCAGTTCTCCAAAGTACTCAAAATTTCCACTACTAGTTCTCCAAATTATTCAAAATTTCCGCTACCGGTTCTCTAGAACCTGTCAGAACCTGCTGGATTTTACCCCTGGTCTATGGAGATTTTCAGTCATCCAGGTCGTGGTTGTCCCAAAGGTGCTTTTCCAAGAGGCAACTGGACTTTCTGGTGTTTCAAGAGGAAGCTGGACTTTCTAGACTATGGAACAAAATGGCTCAGTACAACTATTTAAGCCAGCTGAATCCAATTTTGTAAACGAGAGAGAAATATCGTGTGATGTTGTGTGAACCCATGCACTGATACATGCACATTCCTACATATATACACATCCATCCTTCATACAGACATACAAATATATATCTAGCACACTTTTCTGTTTCAGGAAGGACCAAAAAAAAAAAAAATCATTATTGACATAAGGGGAAAAAAATGAAGGCAGGAGAATAAAATCTTTTTACTACGTATCTCTGTAACTTTTTGTCCTTGCTAACCATTTTATGTTCTCCCACATTTATATATAAATTAATATTATGCCTTCTGTTTTTAAAAACTGCCCACCTTTTTGAAGATGTCTTCAGTTCCATTCAACCACAACTTTCTTATCTTTTCCTTTCTTCTCAACCCATTCATTCTTATACTTGTTTTGCAGTTAGCAATGCACTTAGACGTATATACCAATCCAAGATAGGATCAAACTCTAAACTCTGGGCAGAGTTTGCCATCAATACTGCATTCTGACCCCTGCGCCACCAGGGCTTACGTAGTTCGTTCTCTGTCTATGACCAAAACACTTCGGTACATTTCTTTTGTACCAGTCAATACATTTTATATCCCATTCATATATATTCAGCACCCATTTATCACTGACCCAAACTCTTCTTGCTTTCTGCACATACTCTTTAAATATCCCATTACTACTGCATTCAATCTACTTTTATGTTTCTACTGACATATCCAGTTCTCACATACCTATAAGTGGACATTTTTGTTTCTAGAATAGAATAGAATAGGATAGGATAGGATAGAATAGGATAGGATAGGATAGGATAGGATAGGATAGGATAGGATAGGATAGGATAGGATAGAATAGAATAGAATAGAATAGAATAGAATAGAATAGAATAGAATAGAATAGAATAGAACAGGGGAGGGGAAGGGAAGGGAAGGGAAGGGAAGGGAAGGGAAGGGAAGAGAAGAGAAGAGAAGAGAAGAGAAGAGAAGAGAAGAGAAGAGAAGAGAAGAGAAGAGAAGAGAAGAGAAGAGAAGAGAAGAGAAGAGAAGACTTGACTTTATTGGCCAAGTGATTGGACACACAAGGGATTTGTCTTTGGTGCATAAGCTCTCAGTGTACATAAAAAGACAAGATATATTCGTCAAGAATCAAAAGATACAATACTTAATGATAGTCATAGGGCAGAAATAAGCAATCAGGAAATGATGATGATGAAGCATCAGAATACACAATTTTGATGATGAAGCATCAGAATACACAATAATCATGGTCTTTCCACCAGCATTTGCATTTCTCTATCATTTCCCCACTTTTGAGCATCTACTGTCCTAATTGTTCACAATGTATGTAAAACTTGCAATTGCTCACACCATTTTCTTTGTCAAAGATAAATGCCTTGTATGTCACTTATTAATTCCATATTCTTTGTTGCATCTCTGTAGAATTCACTGCAAAGTCTTCGGATTCTCCATCAACAATGCGGCAACGTTAAAACAACCTGCACTTTCATATCTCCAACCAACAGAATCCTCAGATTACCATGAACATTCCTTTCACATTTATCAGAAATCACTTTAAACAACCAGGGAATATCAAGTATCCTTCCTTCGGGATTAATAATGAGCCATTCACAAAATATTTAACTGATTTTCATGCATGCTTTTATTTTCCACCACCAAATATAGAAAAACTGAGTCGGAATCTGACCAAAGGCCCATTTTGCACATGAGCCAACCACAGTAGTTTTGGGCACGTTTACAAGCATTTAAGGGCAATTCCCACACTGATATTCCCAGTAGATGATGATGAGTCCCCACAGAGAGGGACTCCTCAGGGTGCCATCGGCCAAGTTATGTCGGCTGGTGACACCTAGGGGAAGGGCCTTCTCTGTGGGAGCTCCTGCCCTGTGGAACGAACTGCCCCCAGAAATACACAAGATCTGCGATCTCCGTGTGTTTCGCTGTGCCCTTAAGACCCCGCTGTTCCACCAGGCAGGGCTATCTATGTAAATGATTTTAAATTGGGTGTTTAAAATTTTGGGTTTTAAATTCGGGCCGAAATTGTTTAATACTTTTAACTATTTTAAAACTGTTGTTTGTACCTTGTGTTTTTAATTGGCTGTACACCGCCCTGAGTCCTTCGGGAGAAGGGCGGTATATAAATTAAATTATAAATAAAAATAAATAAATAAATACACAGAACCCTACCATAGATTTTGGAGGTAGGCTACAACATCTATGATTAGGGCCTACTGAAAGTTTTATCCTGCGTGTATTTGTCTAATCTTCTTTGAATCTGGCCAGCCACTGTGATGATGCTTCCCCAGTTATCTCTCCAGATGTCAGCTCAGAGGAAGAGAAACCAGTTCCAGATACATCTGGAGGTAAAGTTAAAGGTTCCCTTTGCACATATGTGCTAGTCGTTCCCGACTCTAGGGGGCGGTGCTCATCTCTGTTTCAAAGCCGAAGAGCCAGTGCTGTCTGAAGACGTCTCCATGGTCATGTGGCCAGCAGGACTAAACACCAAAGGCGCACGGAACGCTGTTCCCTTCCCACCAAAGATGGTCCCTATTTTTCCACTTGCATTTTTTACGTGCTTTCGAACTGCTAGGTTGGCAGAAGCTGGGACAAGTAACGGGAGTTCACCCTGTTACGCAGCACTAAGGATTCGAACCACTGAACTGCTGACCTTTCGATTGACAAACTCAGTGTCTTAGCCACGGAGCCACCGCATCCCCTTCTGGAGGGGATTTGATTAATGGCTCCAAGCAGCTGTCTGGAAGGGATTTGGCTCAAGCACAGCTGCAGCAGGACAGCTCTGAGGCTTTTGGTGGAAAAAACATGCAGCTGAAGCCAGTCAGTGATGAGGAAGAGGAACTGCCTTCTGCACATGATCCAAGAACAGGTAGAGCAGAGAAAAGGCAGGAGCAGAGACAGTAATCCAGATTACTCATGGGGAGAAAACCTCTCCTTTCTTAATGGGCTACACCAGAAACTGGCTATTTAGCACAGTACAGAGACGGAAGCAATAGTGGGAACAACATGTTCATTTCCTCTGAGCTGACATCTGGAGGGAGAACTGGGGAAGCATCCAAGGGAGTCATCACAGCCACACTTTTTTTTCCTCATTTATCTAAGATGAAATTCAAGCATTTACAGTACTGGGAGAAGATGTATCTAGTTGTTATGGAGGAAGCTATATGCAGGCAAATCATTTGCACAAACTTTGCCATGCTTTTTGGATGCACTGAAATAATTCCGAGTGAAGATGAAGCAACTGCCCAGAAATACTTTGTTATTACTGATGGCACGCTTTCATAGCAACAGCATTAATCATGCCGGTATTTGCAAGGTTTGTGCATTATACTAACACTCTCCAATCAATATAAAACTATAGTATTGATTTCATTTACTTGACCTGTTAATATTATTTCCACCCTTCTGATATGCAGAAAGTAGCAGTGGGATCCACACAGCAGGTGTATTTTCATATAAATAAATTCCTGGATTGATTGAGATTTATCTAACATCTTTCAAGATTTGCAGGTGAATTGTAGACATGGCCTGGTGGATGTTTGAATTCCCAGATCAGATGATTTGATATCTACACTGTGTTTTGGCCAGAATGATAATAATGCTCACACATTGTAAGTTAGGAAGATGTTTACGGGAATCTCTCTCTCTCTCTCTCTCTCTCTCTCTCTCTCTCTCTCTCTCTCTCTCTCTCTCTCTCCTGGAGAAAGTTCAGAAGCAAAAGAGAATGAATGAAATAAAACAAAGACTTTAAAAGGTAATAAAATATTATCACCTTGGCTTCTTCATCTCAGTTGTAAATACCATGTTTCACTGAAAATAAGTCTGGGTCTTATTTTCTTTTGAGCACCAAAATAAGCACTGTGGCTTATTTTCAGGGGGTGTCTTATTTTTTTTCTATGTATGGGAGGCCCACTTCTTCTGCTTGTGGTGGGGTGCACCAGTGCTACTGCCATGAGGTGGGGGGTGCAGCTGCCCCAACTGCCTGGCACCGGCTTACCTCAAGGCCCCCACAGACAAGCTACCCATGCCCTGACATTTGTCTCGCCTCACGGCAGTGGCGATTTCAAGATAGGTCTTATTTTCGGGAAAACAAGGTAGTAGCAATAGTAGAAGTACAGCAGCAAGAAAAAAAACAACTGTAAATACAAACACATAGTCCTTTTCATTGGTCTGACTTAATGTTTTCATGTCTTCATTTCAGACTATTATTAAATTTGAATGAGTGCATTAAATTGGGGATCCTGTCAGCATTAGCTTCTACGTTGCATTCCATATCCAACTCTTATAAGAACAACGGCTTCAGCATTTCTCGTTCAGGGCCCAGGCAGAATGTGGATGGCATCCAATTTTTAATCAGCTGTACAGATGGGTTTATTTCACAAATGCACAGATGGAAGTTCCTGAATGCCTGACAAGGTGTAAAAACTGTTACTGCGATTACAAAGGGACAAAAAAGAAGCTGGGGGAAATTATAATTAGCCAGGACTCTGCCTCTTAAGAGTTGATTAGTTCAGAACTTAAATTTTGTCCTTGGTGTGCACAAACCACTTTGTGGAGCACAAGAAGAAAAACACATATCAGATTAACAAAGAAAAACGGGCTGGAAGTCCCCCAAGAGCTCCTGCAATCTTGCAAGTATCTAACTCATTATCGTTCTTGATATAATTCCCTCTGAAACTTGCCAAAAGCATGATACAATAAATTCAACCAACCAATCGCCAAACAAATTGCAATGTTTTCTGAAGGGATTTGAAAAGGAAGGATTAGCAGAGGTTAATTTACAGATAAAATACTGAAGGCGCTCATTAAAAAAGATGGCGTACAATTTCCAGCGGAGAAACGAAGACCGATAGCTTCTCTTTTAGAGGAGCTTTTTGAAATGGTATCAAAAACGGGGTCTACCTCCATAATGTGTAAGAACATTCAGTCGGACGGCATTATCTTCTTTTACAAACTCACCCACCCACTCAAGCTCGCACTCCGTGCATTTAAAGAAGCACTAATTCTATCTCGGAGCTTTATGGTGTTCATAAATATATATTTTTTTACTACAATCTTCCACAAAATTATATGAACATAGCATCCACCGAGCTCAGTGGGGCTTAAATCCAAGTAGATGTGAAGATAATAGCCCTGCTGGTGTCTCTTGTCCGTGCCAAACTACAGTTAGAAATATACACTAGATGGACCACCTGGAGAACTGGCCTGCAAAGGATTTTTTTTTTTAGATGAGCAGAACAATTCAAAAATGACATTAGTAGAAAATGAAGTGTAGGAAGTTAGCACCCACCCTGCTCCTAGAAAAATGAGATATTTTAGAAAATATTAAAAGGGCAGAATCTTTCCCCAAAAAAGGGAGGCAGAAACTCAGCCCCCTCCCCACCTTTGTCAATGGGTCATTAAGGCCTGAGCCAGTCCATTCTACATAACAAAGATAGGATTAGCCTACATCTGCAAATCAATTCAGAAAATCTTCAGGGTCATTTGCAACCTATTTGGGTAATGAAACACCTGCAAGAAAACAACCAAGCTCAGAGAGCACCAAGCACCCCACACCTAGAATTGACAACTTTCTGCATATTGTATGTTTAGATGACAATTCCACTCAGTGGTGAAATCTGAACCGGTTTGCCACTGGTTTGCTGGTCGCACATGCGTGGTGCGTGCCAAACGCAGAAAAAGAAGGCTTCGGATGGTAAGTAGAACAGCGAGGGGGGGAACAGTTGTGCCGCGTGATTTAGATTCACTAGAAAGCAGGATTTCGTGCTTTCTAGCGATTTTAAATCTTATGGCACAGCTGATTGTCAGAAATACCAGTTCGGAGGAACAGGTAGTTTTTAATCACTATCGCTTCACCCGAACCGGTGTGAACCGGTAGCATTTCACCACTGGTTCCATTCAAAGGTAAATCTCATTCATTTCAAGTTGGCATATTCTTATCTCAGCGAGTATTCAGAATGTATTTCCTCCAGAAGGTACACCTCAGAAATACAAATACTGTGTAGCTCAGTATTTCCCATCAACATAACAGGGACTGAACATTTACAACCACGACTCAGCCATCTGTCCCCTTTGAACAAATATCTTTTACATCACCAACTCCTCACTAGAGGCTAACAAAAATGTTGACGTTTGCAGCTTAGGCTGAGAAAATTAAAACAATAATCGGGAACATCTTTCTAGTTTTAAGTCAATTGAAAGGAAACGTAATCTTATTTCAGATGTATCAGCAACAACTTTTTTTCCCCTTCCCTTAAAATAACTGTAAAATAGATCAAGGATTATCTCCTCTCCATAAGCAGGTGACGACATCAAGGCTATCAATTTAGTTGGGTATTTAATTTTGTTTAATGAAGGATTATTTTACATAGCAGCATCTGGTCCACATTTGAAGTAGATGACACCAGCTGCTGGGAACAATACCTTTTGCAAACCAGGTGCAGGCTAGCCAGCCACTCCTTTGAAAATTTCACTGATCAAGCTGGCTGCTAATTAGATCATCTTGCAAATGAGTTTCCTCTGCATTCAGGAATGAAATGCGGTAGATAACGTAGGCAGAAAGCTATCTGTCTGCCATCAAAAACATTCCACCCAAACTGAGTAGGGCCAAAGGAGTGGGGACTGACTCCCACTGAGAATGTGTTCACGTTTCTTGTTCCAGGAGGGGCAAAATATATAGCCAGCACAAGATGCGAAAGTGCTGGGCAAAACAGAAAAGGAGGAAGGGAGAGGGAGGGAGAGGGAGAGAGAGGGAGAGGGAGAGGAGAAGAGAAAGAGAGAGACTGGAATGCCAAATATCTTTACCTTCAGAAAAGCCATAATTGTTCAATTATGGCCATTTATGCCTGGTCTATATTCCCCAATGTTCCATAGAAACTAGATAAAAATCCACAGCTGCTCGGATATGTACCCCCAACACTCACATAGAGCTTCCCAACAGAGTTAGAAGCAGCGAGAAAAACGGCCTGAAAACAGTCCAAAAACAACCAAAAATGGGCAAAAAACAGGCATGTACATGCCGGCCAGCTAGTCTTTGGGTTTCCAGTGCTCCGGGGCGCACCCATGCATGTGCATTCCAGTTTGGGCACTCGGTGCCGAAAAGGTTCGCCATCCCTGTTCTAGACCATCTAACCATTGATGCGCAGCATTATTGATATGAAAAAAAAAAAATCAGATACAGGACTGGTATATGCCCTGGTTATGATGTGAACTGCAGTTTGACATGGGACCTTGCAGTCACACCAAGGAGAAGAATATACCCCATTTCAGTGGTGGGTTCCAACTGGGGTTGCCACTGGTTCTCTTCGCGCATGCGCTTTGTGCTCCCATGACTTTTCGGATACAGGTATGTCATATTTGTTACATAATGACCAGTGGACTAATTTAGCAACTCGATCATGTCTAGCTTTGTAATCCGTTTGCGCGATTTTGCTGCACTCACATGTTAAGTGTGAAACAGTTTCAACTTTGTCGTTGCAAAGTTGGCAGTTTGGATTGTCGGTGGATTTTTGTATCTTCGCTTTCACGGCATTAGTTTGTAGTGCTTGTTCTTGAGCAGCCAGTATTAAAACTTCCGTTTCTTTCTTGATGGTTCCCATCTTAAGCCATGCCCAATATTTATTTATTATTATTATTATTTACTTTATTCATTAAACATGAAACTGAGTCAACTGAACATTCAAAAATGCATCTCAAATACCATTGACTCGTGCTAATGGTTGATACGGGTTGCTGCCAGCGTCCTAGGTATCAACCAAGTACCTTCTTAAGATGTACTATGTTCCAAGTAGCACAGTTTTTTGCAGTTCCGCTGGTGTTATTGCAGGAAGCTGCAATTTGTTGATGTATCTTTTAAAATTCTTGGACATGGTACCAAGTGCCCCAATGACAATGGGTATCACTGTTACATGTTTCATCCATAGCTGTGTAGTTTCGATGGCTAGGTCGCAATATTTCCTGATTTTTTCCAGTTCTTTTTCTTCTTCTTTTATTACTACTACTACTACTACTACTACTACTACTACTACTACTACTACTACTATTATTATTATTATTATTATTATTATTATTATTATTATTATTCCTTATGTCAGGATTTACACTGAATTTTTTTTAATTGAAAAGTTTTACAAAAAAGAGAAAATTGTTCCTCCCCTGTTCCCCCCACACTTTACCCCCCTTCCTCCCCCCCTCCCCCCCGACTTCCCAGAGCAAAATACAAGGTATTTCATTTAATCAAACGTAAACTAGATTAATCTACTTATCCTCACTACTACCTCCCCCACTGAAACCTTAACTCCACTATCGATAACCAAATACTTCTAATACTAACAGTCATTCATAAGCTATTTGATATTTTCTTGTCTGATACTTATTTTGAATATAATCAATCCATCTTCTCCATTCCGATATGTATCTTTCTTGCGTGTGGTCCTTCAAGTATGCCGAGATTTTCGCCATTTCTGCTAGATTTGTTACTTTCAATATCCACTCTTCAATAGTAGGCAAAGAGTCTTTCTTCCAATATTGAGCTACCAGCAGCCTAGCTGCTGATATTAAGTTCAAAATCAATTTAGTCTCTGATACTGTACAATCTGTAAATTTACACTGAAATTTTAATGTTGCTTCCTACTTCAGAATAATGGGAATTTTTTCTTATCAGCAGACCAGAAGAAGCTCTGAGAGAATTCTACATCATTTCATCATAAATTGAATGAATAAGCTACTTTTGGTCTCAAAAGGTCATAGGGATCTTCCCTCATTTGATCCCAAAAACCACAAAACTGGGAAGGAAATTGGGTAAGATAACTTCCCAATATTATTTAGTGGTTTCTAGGATCATGTGAAGCCTTGAAAATGAGTTTTCCCTACATTAGTCCAATATCTGATCCACTAAAATAGAAATAGACTCTAGAAATAGACTTTATTCCAGTAAAGTCTAAATTTCTAGAGTTAGACACATTTCTCCAAGCGAAGGAAACTAGAGCTGATATTATGCCACAACAACGATATGCAGTTTATGTGATCCTCATAAAATGCCAGCAAAAATCCCCAACCATCTCATACTTATTCAAGATGAATTTTGTTTTACTTAAAACAAACTATCTTACATACCTACATAATTACTATGGTCTACTTTGTGTTAAGCGACAGAATGAGTCATTGGGCTTTTTGGTGTATACCCAGTATGCCACTTGTAAAATGCAAATATACTTCAGGAAGCAATGGGTATAATTCTAAATAAAATTTAGAATAGACCAATCAGGAGATAATTTTTTGGAGGGAGAGAGAGAGGGAGGGAGAGAGGGAGGGGGAGGGAGAGAGAGAGATACAGTAGATGGGTGGTGTGATGGCTCAGTGGTTAAGACGTTGGGCTTGTTGGCTGGAAAGCTGGCAATCCAGGTTCGAGACCTGAGCTCCACACAATGGGATGAGCTCCTTTTCCTTGCCTCAGCTCCTGCAACCCAGCAGTTCAAAAGCTTGCAAATGCAAGTAGATAAATAAGTACCACTTCAGTACTGCTGAAGGAAACAGCACTCTGTGATGTCATGCTGCTCACATGACAGCGGAAATGTCTTTGGACAGTGCTGGCTCAATGGTTTTGAAATGAAGATGAGCACCATCCCCTATAACCGGTGACAACTAGCAGAGTAATATCTCCAGGGACTCCTTCACCTTTACCTTTTACACACACACACACACACACACACACACACACAGAGAGAGGGGGGGGAGACAGACAGACAGACAGACAGACAAACAGACAGAATGATTGCAAAGCTTATCACTTAAGCCAGGGGTCTCCAACCTTGGCAACTTTAAGCCTGGTGGACTTCAACTCCCAGAATCCCCCAGCCAGCTTTGGTGGCTGGGGAGTTCTGGGAGTTGAAGTCTGCCAAGCTTAAAGTTTCCAAGGTTGGAGACCCCTGACTTAAGGGAATAATAAAGATGGTGCTAATCATAGAAAGATCGTTTCAAATTGTACTTTCAATAAAAGAAAGTACTGTTTTTTTTTAAATGTTTTTAAAAATGATAAGCAGATTTCTCTCCTGTGCTATTTTCATTCATACCACCAACCATTCTTTCCACCCGAAGGAAAGAAAAAGGAAATTTGTAACACTCCATCCCCTCCTTGTCACGCTCGTGCCTACTTTGAATGAACAACCATTTAACATTTCCTGTTTCCTTCGGCCTATTTTACCTACCCTCCTAATGGGACTTGCTTGTGGCTGGTTAATTAGTTCTGTTTTCCTATACAGCGGTCTCAAGTTCCCTACAGACCAAGAGAGCTATTTCTCACCTCCTGCAGAGCTAGATCTGGTTTGCTCTCACTGAGTAAGATCCCCAGCTGGCCAGAGAACAGCAAAGGTGAGAGAAATCTTCTCCTGGTGATTGATCTGCTTAAAAAGAGTGCATATTCTTGTGCAAATGAACACTTCACACCTGAACATACTCAAAACCTGTCAAGTAATCATCTCCTTTTAATGACTCCATAATCCCTTGCAGGGTGGAGTCTGGGCAGCTGAATGGAGTTGAGCGTTTACTGGCCGGATGCCCTTCCTGTTGCCAATGCGGAGTTATATTCAGCACATATATTCTCATCATGCCCAGAAAGAGAAATATCTGCCTCTACCTAGGATCACAGCCTCTGGTCAAATAATGAGGGAGATTTAAACTATTGCATAGTAAATATGTTGCATGGCTGGTTCAAGAGGCATGTCTAGAACCTTCTCCACTACATGTGAACATCTGTGCACATATATACACATACCAAGGGGAAAAAAATATTTTAAGATCAAGGTGCCCATGAACCAAACAAATCTACTTAGCCAAAGTGGAGATGCTTCCAAGAACCTGCTTCAAGTTCCAAAGTTGCTTTTCCAAAAGGCAACTAGACCATTTTTTCCCCCTTTGAAACCCTTTTGCTTCTCATCCAAGAAGCTTCTTAGTTCTGGCTGAATGAAGCCAGAACTGAAGAAGCTTCTTGGATGAGAAGCAAAAGGGTTTCAAAGGAAAAAGAAAGAAAGAAAGAAAGAAAGAAAGAAAGAAAGAAAGAAGGAAGGAAGGAAGGAAGGAAGGAAGGAAGGAAGAAAGAAAGAAAGAAAGAAAGAAAGAAAGAAAGAAAGAAAGAAAGAAAGAAAGAAAGAAAGAAAGAACAAGACAGTTCAGTTGCCTTTTGGAAAAGCAGCTTTGGGACAAACATGACCCAGAAACAACCGAGAATCTCCTTCGACAACCTGCTTCAGGGACTCATAATTTAGCTTAGTCTTTATGTGAACATTGCACATTGTTTGTAAAATATAAACAAGCACTGGAAAGCAACCTTTTCTCTTCCAAGAGGCACTTTGTATGATGCTAAAAATCTGATCTAAAACATCTAAAACATCTGATCTAAACATCTAAAAAAAGCAGAGACATCACCCTGCCAACAAAAGTGTGTATAGTCAAGGCTATGGTTTTCCCAATTGCAATGTATGGCTGTGAAAGTTGGACCATAAGGAAGGCTGAGCGTCAAAAAATGGAGGCCTTTGAACTCTGGTGCTGGAGAAGACTCCTGAGAGTCCTTTGGACAGCAAGGCGATCAAACTGGTCAGTCCTAGAGGAGATCAACCCTGACTGCTCTTTAGAAGGCCAGATCCTGAAGAGGAAACTCAAATACTTTGGCCACCTAATGAGAAGGAAGGACTCACTTGAGAAGAGCCTAATGCTGGGAAAGATTGAGGGCAAAAGAAGAAGGGGACGACAGAGAAGGAGGTGGCTGGATGGAGTCACTGAAGCTGTCAGCGTGAACTTAAATGGTCTCCGGGAGATGGTAGAGGACAGGAAGGCCTGGAGGAAGGTTGTCCATGGGGTTGCGATGGGTCGGACACGACTTCGCAACTAACAATAACAACAAACATCTGATACAGCAATTGGAAAAGCTTTCTTACAAAGGAGGCCATTTGCTCTTCTGCATGGGACATGGGTGAAATCCTTCCCCTTTCTTCAGTTTGAAGTCAGTACAATTGGACACCTTGAGATGGGATGGATAGATGGACAGACAGCTATTGCTATACAGGTAGTCCTTGACCACAATTGAGCCCAGGATTTCTGTTGCTAATCTAATGTTGAATTATTCAGATTTTTTTTTTTTCAAATGCTTCCAAAAAAAAAAAAAAAGTGGTTAAAAGCAAGCATGACATCTTTTTTATACGGGGCAAATCAAGGTGAGGCTATAAGTCAGGAAGGACCATTTTTAAATAGATGGTTCATTTCAGGTATTCCCTGCGACTGATTAGTAACATTATACATAGTTATATTTCCACTCTAACAAATTTCCATCTAAAAGTAAAATGAAGTTTACAATAGCTCCAGGCACTTGGTAGATTAGTACTTTGTTGCATATTAATGAATTACTCTTTGTGGCCAATTGTTATGCAAATTGCTCCTGTGTCAGAATTTATAATAATATTTAGCTGAAGATAAAATACATGAACATCTAAAATTAAAAACAAAATAAGGCTGCCACAACAGAGCAAATTAATCAACTATGTTGAGCACACAGTTTACAATTATTAAATTAGTGTTTTCCATTCTGATTTTGCACAGTGAGACTCTGGTATTTATAGTCTTAATAACAATTCAAAGTGTGTTTGTGTGTATGTGTTCCTATCTATCTATCTATCTATCTATCTATCTATCTATCTATCTATCTATCTATCTATCTATCACCTACCTACCTACCTACCTACCTACCTACCTACCTACCTACCTACCAGCTACCTACCATCCAGAGGTGGGTTTCAGCAGGTTCTGACCAGTTCTGGAGAACCGGTAGCGGAAAGTTTGAGTAGTTCAGAGAACTGGTAGTAAAATTTCTGACTGGCCCTGCCCTCATCTATTCTCTGCTTCCCAAGTCCCAGTTGATCAGGAGGAAATGAGGATTTTGCAGTAACCTTCCCCTGGAGTGGGGAGGGAATGGAGATTTTACAGTATCCTTCCCCTGCCACACCTACCAAGCCATGCCCACCAAGCCACACCCACAGAACTGGTAGTAAAAAAATTTGAAACCCACCACTGCTACTATCTATCATCTATCATCTATCATCTATCATCTATCATCTATCATCTATCTATCTATCTATCTATCTATCTATCTATCTATCTATCTATCTATCTATCTATCTATTCTTACCATAATATATCCCACTTACCTCTTTAAATTTAAAAGATATAGGAATAAATCAATTTATGTTTAAAGCCAAATATAAAATACATCAAGAATAGAACTATATAAAAATAGAAGTAACTAATAGTATACCGGGCAGCATATAAATGTCTTAGACTCATTTTTTGAGCACCAACTTGTGATAGCCTGGGTACAAAGTAGAAGATCAGTTTAAACTCATCTGTAGTTTGCACTAGAATCTTCACTTCCTCTGTCATGATATATTACTCTGCAGAGCTACATATTATATATTATGTGTCCTCTTCATTTTCATGCTACCTTTCCAGATTAATGAAAAGAAGGATGAGGGGGTGAAATGTTCTAATATCTCAGGGGCTGCCCCAAAGAAGAGGGAGTCAAGCTATTCCCCAAAGCACCAGAAGGCAGGACAAGAAGCAATGGGTGGAAACTAATCAAGGAGAGAAGCAACCTAGAACTAAGGAGAAATTTCCTGACAGTGAGAACAATTAATCAGTGGAACGACTTGCCTCCAGAAGTTGTGAATGTTCCAACACTGGAAATTTTTAAGAAGAGGTTGAAGAATCATTTGTCTGAAATGATATAAGGGTTTCCTGCTTGAGCAGAGGGTTGGACTAGAATAGGTCCCTTCCAACTCTTTATTCTGTTACTGGCAATGAACATGAGCCCTTTTTTCCAAGTATATTTTCAACTGCTGTAAAGAAGATTGGAAGATACTTCATTTCTTTTTTCTTTTCTTTTTTTCTTTTCTACCTTTTTCCCTTTTCTTGCACTTTTCAATCAGAGGTTTAGAGTGAGTTAGATGGTTATGGGGAAAAAAAAATATAAATACAAAGAGAAGAACATTGATGAACAATGGAATTGTTTGGATGTTGAATGAGGACCTTCAATGAAGGAAAAGTGAAAACTGGGAAAATTTCCAGAAGACAGAAAGGATCCATTAGAATTGTTCAAACCGAAGATGATACAATGCCAGCCATGCTCAAGTTGTAATCACCAGTAAATTAGAAACAACATACTAACTTCTTAGGATGTAAATGAAGCCCTCAATTTTCTTGCATGGAAAGCAAAAAAGCACTTTAATTATGCCCCTTTGGTGAAACACACATATGCTAGGCCATTTAAATGAGGCCAGGCTAAGATTTGAGGCTGGTAAGGGGGGTGGGTGGGTGGGAAATCAACTTTCCCTACAAGAGGCTGAAAGTGATAGTTAAGTTGTTGGCTTGAGCTCCGAGCTTGGCAATTTGGTTGCAAACGTTTCATCCCCATTTGGGAAGACATCTTCTGTGTGCTTTGGCACTGGCTTTTTGCTCTCCCAGACAAGCACAATCCAAAGCGCACTGAAGATACCTCCTCGAATGGAGATGAAACATTTGCAACCCAATTGCCAAGCTTGGGGCTCAAACCAACAACATAACTAATGACCCCAGCTAGTAATATTCAAAGACATTGAAAGTGATCATATTTTAACTGCCATAAGTTAGATTTCCCAATTAAATTTTTATTCTGTCTACCCTTTCTGTGGGAATCAGAGAGGATCAGGGGTGGAATTCAGCTGGTTCAGACTGGTTCGGGTGAATCAGATGTTAATTTTAATCTGGTTCGCCAAACCGGTTGTTGCAAGGACTGGCTGACCCCTCCCTTCCCACCCCGCCCCTCCCAGAAGTCTCCGGTCACAGCCCATTTTGGATGCAGGGCCTGAGCGGAGGCTTTGGGAGGGCACAAAAGAGGCCTATTGGAAGTTCTGGTAGAGCCTCCGGAGCCTGGAGGAGGCCGTTTTCACCCTCACAGAAGCTCAAGGAAAGCCTCCGGAGTCTGGGGAGGATGAAAACACCACCCCCCATGGTGCAGGAGGCTGAGTAGGCCACATCCACCATTGCCACGCCTACCCAGCAACCAAGCAGAGAACCGGTTGCTAAAATTTCTGAATCCCACCCACACAAAATCGCTTTTGTGCTAAGGAAGTCAAAGAATTAACTAATATCAAGACAGTTGTGAAGTACAGAATTAGCTCCTAATCTCCCTGTAAATTGTTTCTTCTGTATATCAAGGGGAGGTATGTATTTTTCAAATGGGATCAACCCCGAGATACAGTAAAGCCAAGACTGAATCTCACTTCTGCTAAACAAATTACTATTACTACTACTACTACTACTACTACTACTACTACTACTACTACTATTATTATTATTATTATTATTATTATTATTGGTTAATCTTTAGTGAGATTCACAGCCTTTGAGGCTGGTTAATAGCTCAGCAGCTCGAGTCCTAACTCGATTATTATTATTATTATGATGATGATGATGATGATGATGATGATGATGATGATGATGATGATGATGTCAACTCCTCAAGAGGAAAGTGAGATGCCAGTCAAGGTAAAGACTCAAAATAGATGATTTTCTCACAGAACTGAAGTGTTTTTTAAACTTTCTTAACATTAAAGTGAGTGTGGAATGACATATACTGTGGAATAAAATACATTTTTAAACCAGCATAAGAGAAATAAAAGCATGATGGTATATACAGAATAAAAATATCGTCGGGAAATCTAACTTAATGGCAGTTAAAATACGATTATTTTCAATGTCTTTGAATATTGGTAGCTATGATCAGTGGTTATGTTGTTGGTTTGAGATTATCTGTCATTTGCACCTCTGTAACTGTCTGATTTGGCACTGCAACCAAAAAAGACAGACATAGATTTCATAGTTAGAACTGCAGAACAAAAACAATTGCTGCCAGCCTGCCTTCCACTGAGGACAGGTGTACTGCAAAAGCCAGAAGGAGGGCTGTGAAAATATCTACAGACCCCTCACACCTTGGACACTAACCTGTTGTGGCCCCGCCCTCTGAGCCTGTCCCATTGGAGGAAGAAAGCTCCGAGCATGAGGAAGAGGAATCAGCCAGGCCTCCCTCTCCAGGCCCCTCCCCTCTGGCACTGTCTCAGGAGCCGGCCGAGGGAGAGGAGATTAGCCGGGAGACAGGTGTCTCGGATGAGAGTGAGGGAGAGACATCATTCCTGGATGCACGCCTCCGAAGGCGTGATAAACGATTGCAGCAGCTCAGGAGGCATGCTAGGGATTAGAACTGAGTCACCGGACCACACCCCAGAGACTATATAATAGAGGGTGGTGGCCAGTGATCCCTGTGACGAACAAAAATAAACCTTGGATAGTCACTAAAGCCTCGTCCGAAACTGCTGAGAGGAATATTAATTCTGTTGGACTCTTGTACGCTGAGTATATTATCTTTCTGTTTTCTGTGGAAATAAAAGCACTTGGCAGACGGTGTGTATATCGCTGCCAAGTTGGAGATAAAGACCTGGGTGTGTTCCAAGTGCTTCCTTAACCCTCGGCTGGCTGTGTTTGTGTGTGTGTGTGTGGACGGGGACAGATCATAACCATTTCTACCAATTCTACCCTTCTACCCTCAAGACGATGCTATAGGACCATGATGGCGAACCTATGGCACGTGTGCCACAGGTGGCACATGGAGCCATATCGGTGGGCACGTGAGCTCAGCTCTGGCGCCGGCCACCTTATTTTCAGGCCTTCTGGCCCACCAGAAGTAGGGAAACAGGCTGTTTCCGGCCTCTGGAGGACCTGGGGGGGTGGGGAAGGCCCGTTTTTCATTCTCCCCAGGCTCCAGAGCCTTTTTAGGAGCCTGGGGAGGGTGAAAATGGCTTTCTGGTCCCGCCGGAAGTCAGAAAATGAGCCGTTTCTGGCCTCTGGAGGGCCTCTGGGGGGGATGGGGAAGGCCGTTTTTGCCCTCCCCAGGCTCCTAAAAAGCCTCTGGAGCCTGGGAAGTAAAAAAAACCAGGCCCACTATGCCATCGCATGCCAAAAGCGGGGAAGCGCGGGGGGCTTGCGTGAGCATGCGCAAGGGGGTGGGGCACATAAAATTATGGGTGTGGGCCTACATGCACACGACACCCTCCCTCGCTCCCCCCACTTTTGGCACACAATGGCAAAAAGCCATCACTGCTATAGGGCATTTCATGCCAAAACAGCTAGATAGAAAGAACCCCTCCCCCCCATGCCATTACTCTGCTAAACAACTAATTCACACAACACTGTCAAACTACCTAGTAGAGCCATATTACTATTAACCTTCTCATCTTTCCTATTACCTATTTCCTTACCTTCTTATGACTATAACTTTGTTGCTTGTATCTTACGATTTATATTAATTGTTTTACCTAGTATCGTAGTATGATTTATGTTGATTGCTTATCATAAATCATAAGATACAACAATAGTCATAGTCATATATTAATATGACTATGACTATTGTTGTATCTTATGATTTATGATGAATATATTTTATGATGATTATGATCATGATTGATCACTTGTTGCTTAAATGTACAGTAGTGGTCAAAATTGTGGAAACCTTTTGGGAAAAGTGTATTTGTGAGCTTTGATGGCTAATAACACCACTTTTTTGGGGGGAGTTTCAAGATAATCCTATTCCACTGCTGGAATGGCCTGGGAATAGCCCAGACTTTAACCCATTTGAAAATCGATGGAGCCGACTAAAGAAACTTGTTAGTCAGAAGCGACCCAGCAATAAAACCCAGTTAATAGAAGCCATCCTTCAATCTTGGTTTCACATTATAACAGCTGCAGAACTAAAAGACTTGGTTCACTCCATGGGAAGATGTTGTAAGGCCGTAATTCATGCTAAAGGTTACCCAACTGACATGGTGATCATTTTTGTATATCTCATTTTTTCTATGGTGATCATTTTTGTATATCTTGTTTTTTCTATGTGTTTCACTTTTCTTCTTTATACTGTAATTGCTATTCTAATAGCAAATCCTTCATAAAAGTGATTGCATTACATTCTTGATTAAATTATCTTTCCATTGATATATAAGTTTATGGTACTACTCCAAAAAAAGTGGTGTTATTAGCTAGTTTTAGAAAATACACTTCTCCCAAATGGTTTCCACAATTTTGGCCACTACTGTACACAGAGAGCTTATGCACCAGAGACAAATTGTGTGTCCAATTACACTTGGCCAATATAGAATCCTCTCCTCTCCTCTCCTCTCCTCTCCTCTCCTCTCCTCTCCTCTCCTCTCCTCTCCTCTCCTCTCCTCTCCTCTCCTCTCTCCGTTCCTTTCCTTTCCTTTCCTTTCCTTTCCTTTCCTTTCCTTTCCTTTCCTTTCCTTTCCTTTCCTTTCCTTTCCTTTCCTTTCCCCTCCCCTCCCCTCCCCTATCCTCTCCTCTCCCTTTCCTTTCCTTTCCTCTTCTCTTTCCTTTCCTTTCCTTTCCTTTCCTTTCCTTTCCTTTCCTTTCCCCTCCCCTCCCCTCCCCTCTCCTCTCCCCCCCCTCCCGTTCCATTCCATTCCATTCCATTCCATTCCATTCCATTCCATTCTATTTGCATGGGGAATATTCCCTTGATACAGCTAAGTTAGATTAGGTGACAGAGATTTTCTAAGCACTTTTCCATTTCTATATGGAAATGGTAGCATCTGTTTTTTGTTTTGTTTTTTCTGGTGCTGTCTTGAAAGATAATTCTACACAAAATACAGACACACTTTCCAAGCAACTGGAGTTGGCATGCTGTGCTGTGATTTCAGCAATTTCTCCTGGAATAATACCCAGTTGTCTTTTACTTGCTGGATGCCAAGAACATCTTCAAACGAAAGAGAAGAAGAAGAAGAAGAAAAAAAATATGTCCTTCATTTCATATCCCATATCATAGTTACGGGATCACAGAAACATCTCAGAAATCCTTTGCTTTCGACCAACATTGATCAATCGGAACATATTGCATACGGACACGTGGCTGCCTTTCTTCTCCGAAGAAGTGGCACTGAGAAATTGTGTCATTCCTGCATTTCTTCAACTGCTGCTGGTTGGTGCTATATTGTTTCTTTGGTTCCCACCAGGACTGTGCAAACCTTTTGAAAGGGGTATATTTTGAAAGAGGTGCTTTGCAACGCACAAGAGCAAAGCAAAGAGATGTGAATGCCTATACATGCACTGGCAGCTTGAAGCAGCTCTCAAAGCAATGAGCTTGAGAAAAACCAGTGGTGAAATTCAAATTTTTTACTACCGGTTCTGTGAGCGTGGCTTTCTGGGCATGGTGTGGCTTGGTGGGCATGGCAGGGGAAGGATATTGCAAAATCTCCATTCCCACCCCACTCCAGGGGAAGGATACTACAAAATCCCCATTCCTCCCCCCACTCTGGGACCAGCCAGAGGTGGCATTTGCTGATTCTCTGAACTATTGAAAATTTCCACTACTGGTTCCCCAAACTACTCAAAATTTCCACTACTGGTTCTCCAGAACCTGCTAGATTTCACTCCTGAGAAAAACCAAAATTTTATTTATTTATTTTATTTATTTTTATTTGATTTATATGCCGCCCTTCTCCGGAGACTCAGGGCGGCTTACAATGCGTTAAGCAATAGCCTTCATACTTTTGTATATTTATACAAAGTCAGCTTATTGCCCCCACAAACTGGGTCCTCATTTAACCTACCTTAGAAAGGATGGAAGGCTGAGTCAACCTTGAGCCTGGTAAGATTCGAACCTGCAGAAATTGCAGGCAGCTGTGTTAATTACAGGGTGCATTAAACCACTGTACTACCAAGGCTCCATAAAATAACCCCTCTGCCTTCCTTCTACTTGTTGCAAAGCGTCTCTTTCAAAGGATTTGCACAACATCTTTGAAGTAGTAAAGTAAACTTGCTTTACTTATTCTTGCCCTAATTTGCTGATACAAGTTTGCCTGAACTTCCAGTGCCTACAGTTTTCATGGCTTTCTGTTAATATCACAACTATTAAACAGAATAACAGAGATGGAAAGGACCTTGAAGGTCCTCTAGTCCAATCCCCTGCTCAAACAGGAGGCTCTCTATACCATTTCAGACAAATGGTTGACTACTTTCTTCTTAAAAGTGTCCAGGGATGAACCAACAACCAGTTCTGAAGGCAAACCGTTCCACTGATTAATTGGAAGATACTTCTTCATATATATTTTTTTTCTTTTCTGTATTTATTTTTTATCCCACCTGCTTCTTGCACTTTTAGGTTTCTGATTGATTTTTATTTCCTGACTCTTTATTAGTTAGTATTAGCTTTTATCTTAGTTTTGAAACAACTCTAATAAAAATAATAAAACAACCCACTTCTCTATGATAATTCTGCAAGAGAGAGTTATGACTCAGAAATATTCCAATAGTATCTAAATCAAAATATGCTAGGAAATTTCTTGAAGTTTGGCATTGGGGCAAATCAGCCATCAATCGTCACGTAGAGATAAACCACATTTACACCCCATTCAAAAGAGACATTTTAAAAAAAAAAGTAAGAAGGAAACAAAAAGACCAAAGCACATCTTCTCTTGCAGCTTCCTTCTGGTCAGCTGGAAGAATTGACTGGTTGCCACATCTCTGAATGTTTTGAGGTCCACAGGAGAAAAGATTTTCCTGCGGCAAGCTCCCAAACCCTTGAGAAGGATCGAGGAATGGAAACACTAATGTGTGAAAGGACTGTCCATTTTTAAGCCTGTAAGGGTGACCTACAGAGGTTTGAAGACTATAATAATAAAAGAGAAAAATAAGCATGGCAAATTCCATTCCTTCTCTCACTTGTCACCCTTTGTCCTTAAATTTGTCTCATGTCACCTAGCTACGAGTAAGAACTTTAATCAATCTTCACTAAATGGAGATAAATGCCAGCGAGTCATTCAGGGGACAGATAAGATATGCTGGCACTAATGCTTCTGTCTCTTTTTAGGTCACTCAAAAAACCCCGTTGTCCTTGTTTCTATAAATTCCTGCCTGAAGATATTTAGCAAAGAAGGCATTAAGGTTTTATAAATGGCAGGAAATTTAGCATAGCTTAGTCCAGAATCTGTCCCTGTTGCTTCCTAAGAAGAAGGGTAATAAAATTGTTTATTGGGTAGTATACCTTGAATTGGCAGGAGCAGATATTCTATAAAGGCTTACTCACTTCTACAGCTCTATTTACAATTCCTTCTTAAGCCTGGAACTTCCTTTCTACCGGTAATACCCTTAGAACTTTCCCAAAGTTTATTAAGAACATATCTACAGTATATAATATAATATATATGATATAAGAACATATATATGCATATCGGACATTAATACAATTGAGAGAGTCCAGAGTCCATATTTCACGAGAAGAGTCCTCCACTCCTCTGCTTGCAACAGAATACCTTATGCCACCAGACTTGAAATGTTGGACTTAGACAACTTAGAACTACATTGCCTTCGGTCTGACCTAAGCATAGTACATAAAATTATCTATTACAATGTTCTACCTGTCAATGACAACTTCAGCTTCAACCACAACAATACACAAGCAAACAATAGATGCAAACTCAAGGTAAACCGCTCCAAACTCGATTGCAGGAAATAAGACTTCAGCAACAGAGTGGTCAATGCCTGGAATGCACTACCTGACTCTGCGGTTTCTTCCCCAAGCCCCCAAAACTTTAACCTTAGACTGTCTACTGTTGACCTCAACCCATTCCTAAAATGTCTGTAAGGGGCGTGCATAAATGGCTTAGGGCCGGGGTACTTACGAGACCGCCTTCTGCCACCAATAGCCTCCCACCGGCCAGTACGCTCACACAGAGTGGGCCTCCTCAGGGTGCCGTCCGCCAGACAATGTCGGCTGGCGACCCCCAGGGGGAGAGCCTTCTCTATGGTGGCGCCCACCCTGTGGAACAACCTCCCCCCAGAGTTACGTACAATAACAGACCTTCAGATTTTTCGTCAGGCCCTGAAAACCCATTTATTTCAACTAGCTGGGCTGGCTTGAGTCAAATTTTAAATTGATTTTAAACTGGAACAGTTTTAATTACGGCCAAGATATTTAATTATTTTAATCAGTTTTTAGATTTTGTATGTTTTGTATGTATGTCTTGTTTTTACTTTGGCTGTTCACCGCCCTGAGTCCTATATTGGAGAAGGGCGGTATAGAAATTTAAATAAATAAATAAATAAGCGCAGCAGCCTACCGTCCCTGTCCTACTGTCCCCGTTTATTCATATCCTTATCTTATATTCATAATCATATTTATACTTATATCTGTTATCTAATACATGCTTGACAAAAACAAACAAACAAACAAACAAACAAACAAACAAACACAATACCCTACCACTTCTTCAACCAACCTCACAAAGAATCCAGTTTGAAATAGTTTTAGATCTTATTCTCAATACAAAAGAAACTGTAGGAGCACATTTCAGTTGTTTCCTTTGGATGTGAGAAATTGGACATGAGATGCACCAACAAGAGTGCTGGGTTCAAACCAAGGGAGAAGAAAGACCATTGCTATCCTTCTCGAATGAAAGAGCTTCCAAGAGTGTCTGAAATGTCACACTCGATTGAAGAGTGATTAAAGGCTGATGGTGATGTGAGAATCATACCACGCCATATCAGCTAGATTTTTTTTTTTTTTTTGAGTTTTTAATGTAAAGTCTGAGTTTTGGAGAGATAATCACCGCAGGATTTTTCATAGTTTGTTAAAAGAAAAAAAAAGTGGGAATTAAATTCAAATCAGAGAGTGGTTTCAGAACTATTGTCTGATTTATAGAGCTGTGTTATAAAACCTACAATTAAAAGATCCTTTCTTACCAGATATCCCTCTTTTTTCCTCTCTTTTTAGTTTTGCTCTTTTTGGTCTCCTCCCTCCCCTCCACAAATAAAGTCAAAGATATATTATAAACCAGAAAGAACCAAAGTCTATCTTATAAGGGAGGAGGAGGAAGAGGAGGAGGAGGAGGAGGGAAGAGAAGATGTGAATTATCAATCGAAGCATATGTGGTCAATTATACACAGTAAAATACCATAGCTATTAGAAAATTTTGCGTTGTTTAAAGCTTTTAAAAATCTAGAAGATGAATGTTCTTGCTATATAAAGTAAAGATAATCAATAAACAAATTGACTGATAGAAGCTATTTCTCCTGGTCAATTTCTCCTACTAATATAACTCAAAATGTGTGGTGTATGATGATTTTGTTAGATCTCTGAATTTTTGTTTCCAAAAAAGTCTACTTGATTTTCTGAAAGTTGAGAGGAGAGGAGAGGAGGGGAGGGGAGGAGAGGAGAGGAGAGGACTAGCTAGCTTTTCTGAAGGATTTACAGATTGTATGAGTTTATTGATGATGCAATTTTCCAAAATACAGGTCAGCTTACAATTTGAAGATGAAGCCTCAAGACTTCAAACTATGATCAAATTTCCAGTGATTGAAAGATGTAGATTGCAAACCCAGTTAGACCATCATGCCTTCTTTCCCCTTGACTTAGTAGAAGTAGATTGTGGTCTACTTGCAGACATAGAAATAGTCAAGGTGTATGTAGGAAGGAGGAGCGATGCAGTGGCTCAGTGGATAAGACACTGAGCTTGTCAATCAAAAGGTCAGCAGTTCAACAGTTCAAATCCCTAGTGCTGCATAACGGGGTGAGCTCCCATTACTTGCCCCAGCTTCTGCCAACCTAGCAGTTCGAAAGCACGTAAAAAATGCAAGTAGAAAAATAGGGACCACCTTTGGTGGGAAGGTAACAGCGTTCCGTGCGCCTTTGGCATTTAGTCATGCCGGCCACATGACCACGGAGACGTCTTTGGACAGCGCTGGCTCTTCGGCTTTGAAACGGAGATGAGCACTGCCTCCTAGAGTCGGGAACGACTAACACATATGCACGAGAGGAATCTTTACCTTTACCTTATATAGAAATAGAGGAGCCTGGTTTTTTTTTTTTTTTCTCCAAAGGGTCTTTTCAGCTATGTATGAAATCTCCCTGCTTCACCTCTTTTCACTTTTCTTATGATTTAATCCTGGGAAAAGCAAGAATCTTTGATAAGAAAATCATGAGAACTAGGCCAGCTTTTAATCTCATCTTTTCCTGAGCGAATGTGCAGGTCGCAAGTTATTCAAAGTTCTCCGGCTTCTGAAATTTCAGGTTCAGTACTTATTTTCCAATAAGTAGAAAAACTTAAACTTTCTTTTCTTTTCTTTTTCCAAGGACAACTTCCTCTACTAAATACGAAAGCCTTAATATTTCCTACTACAATAGATGATAAAAAAGAATTTTCTTAATCTGAATCAGAACAAAAAATCAGCACTCCCTTTTGTGCCATTATGTGTGAACAAATAACACTTCAAGAGGCTCTCTTAAACAGCACAATACCAATACAGAAGTTTGTGCACAATGAACAAGCCTACAAAACTGGCATCAAAATAAAACCATTGAAACGCATGAAGCTTGGTATGAATTTGAAGTTTGATAAAACAAACGTGACTTTTTGTTCAGATTTAAAAACTTTCCTTTGGGTCAATAATGCTTTGTATTTATTTAACAGAATTCACAATCCTCATGGCGTGCTACAATTTAAAATGGTTGTGGCTGAAATTTAATTTTTAATATAAGAGAAGTGTTAGTGTTTTTTTTTTTTTTTTTTGCATGAAAATAACTCCTTCCCTTTTTCAAGGGTTGGCTTGAAACATTTTTATTTTGCCATTCAGAGATGAATGTATAATATTGTCTGTGATTTTTTACAGTACTTAACTTGTGTCCATCTTAACTCTAGGTGGGTTTGTTTTATATCAATGTCAATAGAATAAGAATCTTTATTCTATCTCTCCCCCCCTCCCCTCCCCTCTCTCTGTCTCTCTCTCATTGATCTTGGTGCATTGTCAAGAATCAAGATACCCATTTTTGTTTGAAACAACCTTTGAAGATGAAAGTTGAAATCCTGTTAAGAAAAAGTCGGCCTAATCCTATGAATCTTTATTCAGAAGTGAATCCATCTGTGCTCTATAAAAAAATATATGGGGAGTAGAGCCTTCACACCTTAACATTCTGACTAACAATTACACATAATTCCTAACTGAAAAGAGGTGGATAAATCATGTGTTTAATTTTTAATGGTAACCAATAACCACAACATCCATCAGGTCTTCAAGCTTTCTCATTATGATATTAGCCCTCAGAAAAAGCAACCAGGAATTACAAAGTCACTTACCTAAAACTGTATATGAAGTAGGGCAAAGAGTGTTTGTATACTCTTGAGAGGTGGTATTCAGCCGGTTCAGACCAGTTCGCTTGAACCGGTAGCAGAAATCACAGGTGGGCACCCCAGCTCTATGCCATCCTATTTAGGCATGTTTTTGAGGCTGAGCGCATGTGCGGAATGTGCGCACACGAGCAAAGCACATGCGCAAAAGGCTGGGTGCATGTGCAGTAGGCCGGCACATGCATGAACCGGGCATACACACGCATGAAGCAAGTGTGTGCCTGCGCAGTGAACCGGTAGCAACATAATGTGAAACCCACCTCTTGTATATTGAAGCTAACAAAAGCTTCCTCAAAGATTTGCTAAAATAATGGAAAGACATAAACTCTCTGTTTATCTGAAGTTATCACAAAATTATTGACCAGTTTGGCTGGACTGTATCCATTTCTCTCTCAAGCATATAAGCAACCTGTCTCTTTTTATATGGTTCTATCAGACTTCTGAACACTCAACCAACAGGTTCCTCAAAACGCATCTTAGATTGCCTGCAAGAAAGAATGGCGGGACTGCAAAATATAGTAAATGAAGCTGAATTGCTTTAGAATTCAAACATACAAGCACCTGTCACATAAAATCCAAGACTTAACAACTGTCAATAAGAAAGACAAAAAAAAAATTGGATAATGGACCAAATGGCAATACCAACAGAAAACTGAATAGAAGAGAAAGAACTGGAGGAAATCATAAAATGCAAAGACCTACAGATAGTAATAAAATAAAATATGACAAAAGAAAGAAGTAACCAATAGTAATAGGCACCTTCGGTACAATCCCAAACATCCGGAGCACCTCTTGAATACCGTTGGCATTGAAAAAACCCACCACCGGTCAATTACCAAAGGCAGCTTTACTTGGAATGGTTTAAATCCTAAAATAATACCTTTAACACCATCAAATAACAATATCAGCCTATCCGAGCTTCTTGGGAAGGACTTAATAGGTGGATAAAAATGCCAAATACAGTACAAACATCTGGCTGATTGTCTGGCCATCCATAATAATATTGAACTATTTTTCTACAACTTTCTTCATTACTCGTCATGTAGCTTAGTGATGCTGGTTGAATTTATGGCAACAATAATTCTGATTTCAATTAGATCCTACTAGTTCCCTTGTGTCTCGTTGTTTCGGATAAGGAAAGAAATCAAGAAAGACAACCTTTGATCAGTTCCTAGAGGCACATTTTCCATGTTGGCTAGAGAGATGGCCACAGAGGTGAAAATTATTGTACTAAAAGGTCTCTTAATGAGGCCCCGTATAAGTGCTTCAAGAAGGACCATTACACACCACATTTATCAGTTCCTTTATCTCAATAATGCTTCCTCATCTGGGGAAATTGCAGATGGGAATCTCTTTTTCTCAGCCATTTGTTTGCATGATTTGGGAATATTCTACTTACTTATCTCTAAATACTGCAATTAATTCTGGTTTCACAGTGCAAAGCTCTTCCATTGTAAAACTAAGCACACAGAGTCGTGAAGATCATATTCTTAGAAAAAAGAAGAACAGCAAAGATGAATCAATTTATTCTTGTGCAAAATTGTGGATCACTGTCTATTTCATCAGCTGCTTGGGCATCCAAGGAAACGAGGGCCATCACATGAAACCATGGCTTAATGGCATAGGTTGGGGGGGGGGGCGTGGGGTCAATCTAGTTTCCAAAGCACCAGGAGGCAGGACAAGAAGCAATGGATAGAAAATAATCAGGAAGAAAAGCAACCTAGAACTAAGGAGAAACTTCCTGACAGTGAGAACAATCAACCAGCGGAACAGCTTGTCTTCAGAAGTTATGGGTGCTCCATCACTGGAGGCTTTTAAGAGGAGATTGGATAGTCATTTGTCCAAAATGGTATAGGGACTTCTGCTTGTGTGCTTATGCAGTTGGTTGGAGTAGAAAACCTCTGAAGTCCCTTCCAGCTCTGTTATTCTGTTATTCCATCATGTCATTGTAAGGGACCTTAAAAAGCATCAAGGAACTATCATTTCCTTGCTGCTCCTTGGTTAAAAATATTCTCCATCAATTCCTTGGTGCTCCTTGGTTACACATATTCTCCTTTATCTGTCCTGTCCTGTCCTGTCCTGTCCTGTCCTGTCCTGTCCTATCCTATCCTATCCTATCCTATCCTATCCTATCCTATCCTATCCTATCCTATCCTGCATTTGCCTCATCACTGGTGTACCAGCCATGCGTAAAAATACCTCGAGAGATATCACCATTTATAGAGACAAAATTTCTATTTAAAATTGAAATAAAACAATGTGGGTAGATTGCAACTACTAAGGAAGAATGAAAATAGAACCAGCAATAAGATCTCTCTTTTTTTGAATCAGAAAATATCTGCATTAGCTGAATTCATATGAAACACGCAATAGAGTAACTTGTCTTCCTCTTGGGGTTGCGCTGTATTAATCTTTTAGTCTATCTGATGAGCTAGATAGGATAACAAGACACTCATTTCATCATATCTGCCGGGAATATAAAACTGAGGTGAAATTGGGGACAAGGAACAGCTTGATTTGCACTAAGTCATACTGTAGATGAGTCCTATTCAAATATTTCCAGGCAAGGTTAGAAATATGCCAGATTCTAGCAATACCCACCCACTCATAGAATGGATAAAAATTAAAAAGGAGTCCACTATTTTTCTGGATAATTGCTTCCACTGCAAATGTGATGTTCCTTTTAGACAGGTTTTTTTTTTAAGAAATGTACAATTTCCTTCCTTCCTTCCTTCCTTCCTTCCTTCCTTCCTTCCTTCCTTCCTTCCTTCCTTCCTTCCTTCCCCCTTTCCTTCCCTTCCCTTTCTCCCTCCCTGCCTCCTTCCTTTTTACTTCCTTCCCTCCTTCCTTCCTCCCTCCCTTCCTCCCTCCCTCCTTTTTAACTTTCTTTCCTCCCTTTTTTAACTTCCTTGCTTGCTTGCTTCCATCCTTTCTTCCTTCTTCCTTTCCTTTCCTTTCCTTTCCTTTCCTTTCCTTTCCTTTCCTTCCTTTCCTTTCCTTTCTCCCTCCCTTCCTCCTTTTTAACTTCCTTCCTTCCTTCCTCCTTCCCTTCCTCCCACCCTCCTTCCTCCCTCCCTCCTTTTCCCCCCAATTTTGGCATGACACAAAATATGTAACTCTTGGCTACAATGTGACACAGCAAAATCTAAGCAATTAGCCCAACCTTTAATTTGGGGCTAAGCCTGCTTTTTGCATCTGGCCTATTTCATTTCTTTATTATCAATTATAGTACAGTCAGTGGCCCATAGCAGAACACATAAGCTGAGTAAAAAAACCCAAAACCTGCTATTTGAGGCGTTAAGAAATTGTTGCAAGTTTCTTAAGTACTGTAACAAACTCATAAAAGAGTTAGCATGCACCAAAACTAGGCTAGCCTACAGGCAGAAAAGAAAGACAAGGTTTTCTTGCATATTCTAGGTATATAATGGATTCTTATTCTCATTTTTTTTTTTTTTTTTGCTGCAAGCGTAAACTTTCTAAGTTATGTGGTAGGAATTTTTTTTTAAAATGGTATATTCACACCATTGTTGCACACACCTATTCAAAATTCCATTCAATTCCATTTTGAACAAAGTCATGTTTTTCAAATGAAACGTTACAAAACAGCCCACAGAATCCATATCGTGTCTGGAAAAATCTAAGTAGGTGACTATATTGACAGATTCCTAGTCAATTGTATCTATTTGTTATTGTGCAATTACTCTATTATTTAATTCACACATCTATCGTTCAATGTTTCTTTGACATGTCAGAAGTGATAAGGATAAAGGAGAATGGAATCTTATATTGACATTCAAACAATATCCTTAATAATGTCCAATGGATGCAAAAAAATTGAAATTAATTATACAAATAAGTAGAAGTATAGATTATAGATATAGGAATAGGTGGCTGTAGTTGGGGAGATGACCTTGAGATAGACAGATGAGAGAGAGGGGGGGGAGAGGGAGAGAGATGATAGATAGATAGACAGACAGAGACAGAGAGAGAGAGAGAGACAGAGAGAGAGAGAGAGAGAGAGAGAGAGAGAGAGAGAGAGAGAGAGAGAGAGAGAGAGATGATAGATAGATAGATAGATAGATAGATAGATAGATAGATAGATAGATAGATAGATAGATAGATATAGATGGATGGATGGACGGATAGATGGAGGGAGGGACAGGCAGACAGAAACTGATTTTATAACCCAAGAGGACTATCACATTTTTTAAAAATTCCTGGAAATAATACAATAATACAAACAGATTTAGGATTTCTTATCTGATTCACTGGGATAAAAAAGTAATGGGGCCAAAGGATAGACCGGTTTGAAATATTCTCTTTTTTAGCTTATTTTATCGATGTTCCTGTGGGAGTCGGTATACTAATCTGGTCAACTTCACAAGGCTGCCAAAAGGGAATAGAGATAAAGCAAAATTAATTCTCAGGATTGCTGATGCATTCCAATTTGCAACTCGACCTTGCAATTTATCTGTTTACTATCAGTATTTCCGGAGTTACTGTTGTCTCTTCATGGATAATCTGATATTACATTAAAACAAAAATAAACCATATATGTTTTGTTCTCAGATTCAACATTTCCTTTCAAAAGAATAATCCTGACTGCTAGTTCCTTGTCCCAAGCTAAAATTCATTCTTGAGACTGCTTGCTCTCATCAAATCAAAATAAATTATTCGAAATAATTTATTTTGCAACAAAGATGATTAGGGGACTGGAGGCTAAAACATAATGAAGAACGGTTGCAGGAACTGGGCATGGCTAGTCTAGTGAAGAGAAGGACTAGGGGAGACATGATAGCAGTGTTCCAATATCTCAGGGGTTGCCACAAAGAAGAGGGAATCAAACTATTCTTGATTACTACTTGAGGCTTGAGAAGATGTTCTACTAAGCCCTTGGCAAGGTTTGGTTGACTTTTTCTTCCATGACATCAAGAAAAATGATATATGTGTAACTCAGTGCTTAAAAAAAAATGACCAGAAGGGGCTAAACCAGGGGTCTGCAAACTCAAAGAGCCATTTGGACCCGTTTCCCACAGAAAAGAAAACACCGGGAGCCACAAAATCCTTCCCGTGCCTGACTATTTCTTGAGCGGCCACAAAACTAGCATGTGTAGTTGAATTAAATGTTCTGTTTTCTTCTGAAATTTTTCTTTTCTTGGATTTATCCATGGTTGGCCTATCATGCGGTTAAAAAGCTCAATAAATTGCATGCTGGCGGGTGTCGCACATTGGCGGTTGTGATGCATATTTTGAGGGACAGGGAGCCGCAGCAGAGGGGTGAAAGAGCCACATGCGGCTCCAGAGCTGCAGGTTGCTGACTCCTGGGCTAAACTATAGTAGGTATGGGATCTAATGATTTCTCCAAAACCTGTTCCTTTTCTTTCTTTTTTTTAAATTATATTTTTTATTATTATTATTATTATTATTATTATTATTATTATTATTATTATTATTATTATTATTATTTTAAAAAATATATCCATATTGTCTATGGACAGAGTTGGTTCTGGGTATCATTCATATTAATCCAATTTGCAGTAACAATATTAATAATCTATCACGTTTATCAAATTTAAGTAATCCTCATTATATTGTTTAAACATACATAAACAAAAAATGCCTAACTCCTCATCTTTATCTCTATTTTCATCTATATCTTTCTTGTTCAATCTAAGCATTTCTCTATTACGTATAGGCAAAGTTGTTTCTGGGTATCATTCATATTCATCCAATTCATGCTAACAATGTTAGTAATCTCCATCACATTTATCAAATTTAAGTAATCCTCATATTATTTAAACATACATTAAAGGAAATGCCTAATATGTGTAAACCTCTCATCTTTCTATCTATTATTTTTATTCATTCTATAAAAATTTAAATCCTTTTCTAAATTTGGCATGTTAAGAGTGGAAAATGTGGGGGTGGTTGGTTCAATCTAATTAATATCCTTGAAAGACCCAAAGTTTAAATCTGTCATTTTTATAGTTGGAAAAGTGATAGAAGAAATAAAAGACTTTGGTGAGATTTAAAAAAAAAAAAAAACTTTACTAATTTCTGGATTTAAGAACAAGTTCCTGTCTTTGGAAGCTTCAAAAAAGTGATTAATTACTTTGGTTTTTTTAATCATACTTTATTCTCTACAATATTTGAGAATTATTTTAGTAACTTGCACTATAGAATCATTTTTATTATAAGAATAGAATAGAATAGAATAGAATAGAATAGAATAGAATAGAATAGAATAGAATAGAATAGAATAGAACAGAACAGAACAGAACAGAACAGAACAGAATAGAATTCTTTATTGGCCAAGTGTGATTGGACATACAAGGAATTTGTCTTTGGTGCATATGCTCTTGGTGTACATAAGGAGAATAAAATATATTCATCAAGAATAAAAAGATACAACACTTAGTGATAGCCAAGGTTACTAATAAGCTATCAAATCGTACTAGGAAACAAATACAAACAATATAATTGAAAGATGCAAGCAACATGGTTATAGTAATAAGTGGGAAGAGATAGATACTAATAAAGAAGAGAAGAATAATAGTAATACAGTCTTAGTAAATTATTTGACAGTGTTGTGGGAATTAGTTCTTAAGCAGAGTGATGGCGTTCAGGAAAAAACTGTCCTTGTGTCTAGTTGTTTTGGTGTGCAGTGCCCTATAGCGTCTTTTTGAGGGTAGGAGTTGAAACAATTTATGTCCAGGATGTGAGGGGTCTGTAGAAAATAATGTAGAAAAATGCCCTGGAGAAATAGTAAAAAAAATATCATTTTCAATGGTGCCCTATTCCAGCATGCTCCCTGGTCTAGAGGGAGCATGTCTTAAATGTTGATGCTTTATTAATTATAGGATAAGGCTAAATAATGTGTCTGAGATCTGACTAAGTTTTGAAAAGATTTCCTTAAAGAGCAAGGAGGTTTCATACTCACTAAATGCTCAGATTAATTTTTCTTTGTACATTGTACCGTATAAATACATCTTTGGCCTTTTGTGTTCCAGCAGTAACATGATTTAATCATTTTTTTTTTCCAATTTAAATTGGGGTCGGGGAAGGTTATCACTACAAATGGGTACCTGATGGAAAAAGTCAAGTATGTTTTTTTTTAAAAAAAAAAAATCACCCAGTTTTGAATATCCTTTTCAGAAGCGACCATACTGCTTGTCTGATATTTGCGGGCTTGCAAAATTCCGATGTAGGGCAATTTGTGACAGCACAATTAACATGTTAATCACCTTTGTAGCTAGCTTCATGCTATGTGATCTGATAACAGGCTGGGGAAAAGAGAGACCGGAACAGCCACCGACAAAGATTGAAGAAGTGGAGAAAAATGTCAATTTAGCATGTGATCAAAATGGCCATCTTCTGATCAACACAGCTTTTTAAGCATTGGCCGATGCTCTGAAGGAAGTTAGCATCCACCCCTCTCCTAGAAAAATTAAATATTCTAGGAAATATTAAAAAGGCGGAATATTATACCTTCCTGGGTGAGAAAAGGAGAAACATGTTCTTGGAAACCATCTTTGTTAATAGCCCCAGAAAGACAAAAGACATCTTCTCTGTGGGGGCACCTACCATCTGGAATGAGCTCCCCCAGGAGATACGGAGGATCCCAGATCTGCGCTCCTTCCGCCGTGCTGTGAAGACCTTTTTATTCCATCAGGCGGGCTTGGCCTAATCTCTCCCTTTTTAAATATGTAAATTTTAATCAGTTTTTAAATTATTGGGGTGTTTTAATCTGTCTGGGCCAAAATGATTTAATTTGATTTTATTCTGGTTTTAAATTTTTTGTATCTATGTATTTTATTGTTGGCTGTTCACCGCCCTGAGTCCTTCGGGAGTAGGGCGGTATACAAATCAAAAGAAAAAAAAATCTTATCTACAACACAAAAGACCTTCAGCTCCAGGGTGACAGGATTAAGACAGTGCCCTCAAGACATGATAGGATTAGCCCTCTACCATCTGCTACATCTAGCAACAGAACTCACCACAATGCACCTGGGGAGATTGCATCACTCAGCAAGGTTCAACCAAGCCTGGGACTCAAAACACAGCCTACAGAGTTGCCCCTGCATGGCCCCATGGGAATCTGACAACCAATCAGAATACAAGCTTAAATTCAAAAGCCCAGAGAGGGCATAAAACCCAGGCACACTCAGCATCTCTTCCCTTTTTCTCCTTCCCCCAACATCATCAAGGCATGTGATCCTGTCCACCATTAAAAACCATCTTTCCAAACTGTCTCCATGTTTCCAGTGTCTTTTACCCCATTTGGAACTGAACCCAGATGGACATTTCTTCCAACAGCTCTCTGATCTTCTCAGAGAGCTTTCCCTGAATGTCCCAAATTAAAAACAAGCAAACCAGGCAAGCAAAGTAAACAAAACTAGACTGAAACCCGGGCCTATAAATTGAACAGTATAAAAATAAATTATACTAAGAAGCTAAAAATATAAGACTATGTCTGATTTACTTTGGCCATGTTCTGTGTGTGAATTCATTGGATCCTAGGAATGGTTAGTGGAACAAGAAGAAGTAGCAAGCAAAGGACAGGCTGGCTCAGTAATTTCAAATCTGATACAAAGTAGAGCATTTAACAATTGGAAGAAGCTGTGCTTGACAGGATAGCATGGAGAGCCCGAATCGGACAAGAGTCGCCAAAAGTCGGACATGACTAAGTGGTTAAAACAACAAGAAAATAAATTGCTAGTGGATGCAGATGGTGACTTTGGGTGATTTAAGCATAGAATCACAATCCCTGGAAGGAATCCCTGGGTTGAAAAAAGGATTTTAACAGCAAATTTGGAGAGAGAGAGAGAGTGAGAGAGGGGGGGGGAGGAGAGGGGAGAGGGAGAGAAGGAGAGGGAGAAAGAGAGGGAGTGGAAGAGAGAGAGAGAGGGGAGAGGGAGTAGAAAAGGGAGAGATAAGGAGAGAAAGAGGGAGTGGAAGAGGGAGAGAGAGAGGGGAGTGAAAGGGAAAGGGAGAGGGAGGGAGAGGGATGGAGAGAGAAGAAGAGAGGGAGAGACAGGGAGAGAGAGGGAGAGGGGGAGAGAGGGAGAGGGACAGAGAGGAAGAGAGAGGGAGAGGGAGAGGGAGAGAGGGGGAGAGAGAGGGAGAGAGGGGGGAGAGGGAGTGGGAAAGACAGAGACAGAAAAATGACTTTCACGTGTTCAATGTGGATTTATCCTAAGTATTCTGAATAGGTAAAAAAAAACATCATGTCTTTAGAAATAAGGAATGCGTGGAATAAAGAAAGATGCCACAATGCCAGCTACCCAATGAAGGAAAAGTAACGTACGGTCAGAAGAGGAAAAAAAAGAAACTTGTCCTAGATTACTAACTAGGTTGTTCTAGACAGTTAAATGTGCTCTGATTCATTAAACATGCTCTAATTTGCTGGCTGTTCCTTTTTCCTTGTTTTAGCACCATACATGGTAACTTAACCTAGGTTCCAATTCTGCCCTCCATTTTCAGTTCCAAAGCTTTATTGTGAAAGTTATTCTGTGCGTATGTTGTGTGTGTGTGAGAGAGAGAGGGGGGGCAATCCCCTTGAGAACATGAAGTATACATGTTGTGTTCCCCTAAGCAATGAAATTAAATGTCATTTAATCATTATGTGTCAGGGGTGGCCAGGAAGTGATTTCAGATCAGAGCATTTGTTACCAGAACTTGAGCTATTTCAGGACTTCCTGTCTCATTAGATTGCTGGGTCAATTTCATACATGTTTGACCAAATGTCATTGCTTCTTGACATTTCAAGAGGGGGGGCGGTTTGCTGAAATAACCGTTGTACAAATTGAATCAGTAACCCTGCTCTGTTCGGGGATTCTTACATCTTGCGGGAAACTTTCTCCAAAGCCAGATGGCCGAGATACAAGTAATGATTCCTGACTTTCGCTTCCTAACAGCCAGTTGATGGCACAGATTTCCCCAGTTCTTAAGGAGTTAAAAGACTTGTTGCTCTTAACAAGGCAATTCTTTGTACTGAACCTAATCAGGTGGTCAGTGCAGCTGGTGGACAAAAGATGGATTGTTTTAATTGGGCCCTGGCAACACATTTTGGGGCTTAAAATTCCTTCTTTGCTCTCAGCCGCCCTTAAAAGTTCACGGGCAGCTTATCCCTGCTATGATTGTCCTCAACAGCTATAAATCTCCAAATGGCTTCGGAAGTCTGATAAGAAATTAGGCTCCAGATGAACACTGGACAAAACAGATGCTTGCTTACAAGGGCAAGCATTTTGTGGATTGCATCCTTTCGCTTTTGAAGCTGAACATGTAGACAGCACAAAGACTTCATTCTTCTACTCTGTAGAGATCCCTAAACCCGTCTAATGCTCTATACTTACGTGTCTTTTATGTCTTTCATAATTCTTTTTAGATTTGCTTTTTTTTTTTCCTCTCTCTTTCTCTCCATGCTGGATATAGATGTAGATGAAGACAAATATAGTTCCTCTATGCTTCTTTTTAATGACCGTCTCACCTCCTGATGCTGGTTTATGGCGGTATTCAAACAAGGCTTAGATCTGGTACAGGAATATGAAATCAGACAGCATAGTGCTGAAAAGCTTAATGTTCTAAATCGACACCATTTTTTTTTTGTACTTATTGCTCTCTACTCTGCCAGATATTATTTGAAACTTCAAGCAAAGTGACACTCCACGGATTTTCTGGGTGAAGAAAACCATGGTAGAATCGATACCAAGTAGGTAGCCTCTAAGCTAAGCTCCACTTCCACATGTATCATGGAAGAGTTGATACAGGCCAATCCATGGCAACAATCTCATTGTTCGATATTAAAATTATAGCTCTCCTTCAAGTCAAACACAACTCCCAAAGACTTTACAGGCGCACTAATGTAACTTCTACCAGGAAGTTTCCCGTCCAAATATTAACCTACTCACGCTTAGTTTCTGATCTAAGACAAAGCCAATCAAAATTTGCCACATGATAATGTACCTGAACTTTCATATACAGAAACTGGGACCACAATGATGGATATTACAGACAGACTTCAACTTACAACCAACAGTTTTATGACTGGAGTTATGATAACCTTGGAATAGGTGTTTTACAGCCTATAAATCACTTCCATTCATCATAAAATGTCACACACACACCCCTTCATGCTCACACAACTGCATTTTGGGCATTTGGCAATTGGCTCAAATATACAACCGGTTTCAATGATCATGATTTGCAACATTTTTTGCTGGACATCAAAAGAATGGACTTGCTTAATGACCATGGCATTTGCTGAAAGAAAACATCAGAAAAATAAATCCAGTCTTGTGGATGCCTTGATTAACAACTGCAGACCAGGTTTCAGGTCCCAATTGTGCTTGTAAGTCAAGGACTACTTCTACTGTGGTTCTTTCTTAAACCAGCATTAAATTTCCTAGAACATAATTAGGAAAGAATTAGGTAGTTTATCTGTCCCTTTTATTTCATTGAACAAGATGTAACCTGAGATATATGGGCCTGTGTCTGAGCTGACAGAAGATAAGTTCCACATCAATGCTGTAATGAGTAAGTTAGTCAATGAAGTCCCCAGTCCCCATTCCACCTCCCACCTCATATCTCTTCATTTCTAATAGTAAGCATACACTTACTTAACATGAAAGAGTGCAGAGAAGAGCAACAAAGATGATTGTTGGAGGCTAAAACATATAAAGAACGGTTGCTGGAAGTGGGTATGTCTGATTTAATGAAAAGAAGGACCAGGGGAGTCATGATAGCAGTGTTCCAATATCTCAGGGGCTGCCACAAAGAAGACAAAGTCAAGCTATTCTCCAAAGCACCTGAGGGCAGGACAAGGAGAAATGGGTGGAAACTAATCAAGGTGAAAAGCAACTTAGAACTAAGGAGAAATTTCCTGACAGAACAATTAATCAGTGGAACAACTTGCCTCTGTAAATGCTGTTGTAAATGCTCCGACACTGGAAGTTTTTAAAAGATGTTTGATAACCATTTGTCTGAAGTGGTGTAGGGTTTCCTGCCTAAGCAGAGGGTTGGACTAGATCCTCCAAGGTCCCTTCTAACTCTATTATTCTATTCTATTCTATTCTATTCTATTCTATTCTATTCTATTCTATTCTATTCTATTCTATTCTATTCCATTCCATTCCATTCCATTCCATTCCATTCCATTCCACTCCACTCCACTCCACTCCACTCCACTCCACTCCACTCCACTCCACTCTACTCTATTCTAAACATAGATTATTCCTTCAAGTAGGCAATCTGGATATACTTTTGTGTGCAATGCTGCTACATCATCATTGATTTGTCTTGATTATTGGGCTCAATCTCATTGGCTATCCAAGGTTGAACAGCAACAATTATGTTGTGATTGTATTTATTTAAATTATGGATTTCCAAATGGAGTGACATTTACACTAGAAAGATTTGGTGTTGCGAGTGGAAGGTAACGGCTCTGTAGCCTAATGGTTTTAAAGGGTTTGCTTTGTTTTGTTTTAATGGCACAGGAGAAAAAAAGAAATTCGATTCATGTTTGACATTAATGCTTTGTTGAAGATCACAGGCAAAAGTCTTGATTATTTGTTGCAGTAATGACCGTTGCAAGGTGGTATGGATTCATAAATGCAGATCGAAAATGGTGGGAAAAGTCAAAGCTGATCCTTATAGGAAGACAAATCTGGAAAAAAATGGGGATCTATAAATGTTTTGTTTCTGATTTTCTTTATATATATATATATATATATATATATATATATATATATATATATATATATATATATATATATATATATATATATATATATATATATATATATATATATATATATATATATATATGTTTTCTCAGGTTTTCGCGGGTGTTTGTATGTAGGTCTTTGGTTATTCGGGTCTTCTCCCACGTAAAATTGGAAGTGTCTTGGCGACGTTTCGACGAAGTCTCATTCGTCATCTTCAGGCTGGTGTTCTCGGCTTCGTGCTTCCAGGAGGCACAAAGCCGAGAACACCAGCCTGAAGATGACGAATGAGACTTCGTCGAAACGTCGCCAAGACACTTCCAATTTTACGTGGGAGAAGACCCGAATAACCAAAGACCTACATATATATATATATATATATATATAATAAAATACCACTAATAATACTAATACTAATAATACTATTTGGGTATACATAATAATAATCTTTCAACTTCTAACATTTACATATATATAGTAATTATAATGTATTCTGTCTCACTATACATAATACTATTTTCCCAATTTCTACCTTCTACCTAATTTTCTAGTCCTTCATGAAGCAATTACCATATTAAGAAGTATTCTATATCTAACCGTCATCTTTTGCCCTTTTTAGTATTTCAACTCTTATTGACTTTTGGAGAAGTTTCCCATGCTCCTCCCTTTGGATCTTGTATCTCCTTACATCACTCACATTTAATCTAAGTATTTCATCTGCCTCAACCTCTATCTCTTGTTGTTGAGTCTCTAGAGCACCCATCAGTAACTCTTCCCCCGCTTCTGGAAGATCTTTCTCTTCATTTTCTTCTATATTTTGACCTCTTAAAGACTAGTCTATCTGTTCTTATAATGGCTACCATGCAGAAATGGATTGTCATGGAGGAGCAGGGATACTGGAGACATTAGCATCTGCTGCTGGTAACAAACAACTCATCTCCCCTTGTGCCTTACTTTTCTTAACTGTTATTGTAACAGTTTGTAAATGTACCCTTGATTTTTAGATCCTGGATTATCAGGACCTGCCAAAATGGACAGACAAAACCCATCCATGGGGATTCCTAAAAACCAGCTAAAAATAATTTGTTTGTAAAAGTTCTGCCTGAAAAGGAACATGTGTTTCTGATAGGGAGATTTGTGTTTTTAATAAAGGAACAATCATCTTTTTTTAACAACCCCATAATCCCTTGCAGGGTGGAGTCTGGGCAACTGAATGGAGCTAGCAGAGTGTTTTAATGGCTGGGTGCCCTTCCTGTTGCCAATGCGGAGTTTTGTTCAGCATATATATCCTCACTGTGCCCAGAGATAGAAATATCTGCCTCTACCTAGGATCGAACTCACAAACCCTCCTGATTGTGAGGTGAGAGCTTCACCTCTAGGCCACCACACCACACCTTTAATAAAGGAACAATGGTTGCATTAAAAAGTTTCTAGTTCTGGAAAAGACCTATTAAATAAGGACAAAAACCTACTTCAGATAAATTACCATTTACACGAGCATTAACTTGGAAGATCACCCAGAAGCATCATTGTACAAAATGAAGGAATTGGTGCGCTAATGAGGCAGCCCTGTTACTTGTCGTATAACACCCCTGCTGTCAGAGCTGCACGAGTGATTGACGTCTTTCTAAACGCAACTCAAGGTGGCAGCCATTGTCAATAAGGCCCTCTGTGGCTCAGAAACAAAGTGTTTAACCTTCTTTTCCAGAAAGCTTCTGCCCGTTTAGATTAAATGGGAAGAGAGGGTGAAGAGTCTCACCTATCTTTTTTTTTTTTTTAATTTGATTTATATGCCGCCCTTCTCCAGAGACTCAGGGCGGCTTACAATGCGTTAAGCAATAGCCTTCATCCTTTTGTATATTTTTTATACAAGTCAGCTTATTGCCCCCACAAACTGGGTCCTCATTTCACCTACCTTAGAAAGGATGGAAGGCTGAGTCAACCTTGAGCCTTGGAGAGATCCGAACCAGCAGAAATTGCAGGCAGCTGTGTTAATAACAGGGTGCATTAAACCACTGTACCATCAAGGCTCTTGATCATATCTTGAGATATGATTAAGAGAAGCTAAAAATGGTCATTCTTTTTTTTTTTTTTGTCAAGAACATATTAGGTAATAAGTATAAACATAGATTGGATAGATAAAATAGATACAAATAGAAGAAACATTAGGACAGGGACATGCTGGTGCTCTTATGCACGCCCCTTACAGACCTCTTAGGAATGAGGTGAGGTCTACAGTAGACAGTCTAAGGTTAAAGTTTTGGGGGTTTGGGGATGAAACCACAGAGTCAGGTAGTGCATTCCAGGCTGACTACTCTGTTGCTGAAGTCATATTTTCTGCAATCGAGTTTGGAGCGGTTCACTTTAAGTTTGTATCTATTGTGTGCTCGTGTATTGTTGTGGTCGAAGCCGAAGTAGTCATTGACAGGTAGGACATTGTAGCAGATGATTTTATGAGTTACACTTAGGTCGTACCGAAGGCAGCGTAGTTCTAAATTTTCTAAGCCCAGAATTTCAAGTCTGGTGGCATAAGGTATTTTGTTGCGAGTAGAGGAGGGGAGGATTCTTCTTGTGAAATATTTCTGGACACGTTCAACTGTATTAATGTCCAATATGTAGTGCGGGTTCCAGACAGATGAGCTGTATTCGAGAATTGGTCTAGCAAATGTTTTGTATTCTCTCTGGAGGCTGCCTCTCCTTTGAAACATTTCGTACCAAGACGGGGTAGCTGTTATTTTTAGGGCATTTGGAAAGGTACTTACAAATCTAGCTGTTTTGGGAGGCTACCAGAAATTAAGCAATTACGATGTTTTGGTAAAGAAAGAAGCAGAGCTGCAGCTGTTGATAAGGATAATTGATTTATTATTATCTTATTTGGTATGAATGCTATCCCTCCAGTACAACACTGAAGGTCTTTTTAGATTAGAGTGATGTATACATTTCCGATGCTTTTAGAGCAAGCTCACAAGAGAGACTTCCAGTTCATAATCAATGACAAGTTCATGATTTAATATCAAGTTCAAAATGATGTAGGAAAGCAGCTATTTTTTAAAATGTTTTTTTAAACGGTTTTCATGCTGTGAGCCTCCCAGGGTTGCTTCAGATAGTCTGCCATATAAATCTTTAAATAAAAATGTTGTGTTACCTGCACAACAACTTTGTGATCAGACTGAAAAAACAAACCATGTGCTTATTAAGTAAATGAAGACGTAGTTACCAATTTCCCCCAATTTTTTTTCCCCCCAAAGGAACATACTCATCTATAAGAGAAGAAAGTGAAATCTGAAATAAACTTCAAAATCCTTCATTTCAAGATTCAGGCAACTGTTTCTCCCTAAGATACGTGTTACGTACTTGGCTCAGTTACGGTAGATTTGTTTTTATAGTATCAAAGCCTTAATGGTCTTATATAGTAAAGAAAAAAAATGTGTTAATGGTACTTCGAGTCTAATTTCCAAGATTTTTTTAAATATATTACGAGATAGCATTAGCAACAATCACTATATTTCTGGCACTTTGTCAGATACTGAAGTGGAAAAGTGAAAACAAGATGGAATTAAAAGCTGATATTAATATGCATAGAAACTGCTCTACTAAACCTCAGGAGAATACAGTCCAAAGTTTGAACTTCTGTCTTTGTATCTTCCTGTCGGGGGTGAGCAACCAAAGCCACATGTGAACAAAATACGTCAGCAACTTATTTTACAACAGTTTTCCAGACTGTTTGCCTTTCCCCTTGGGAATAGGCAAATAAGATATCATGTATCTAGGGGGAAGAGGGATCAAGCTTATGTCTCTTGTGACTATGTAAGGACTCAAGGCTAATTCCTCACTTGACCTCACCTTCCAGTCTGGCTGGCAGTTTCCCAACTGTTCTGACCTAGGCTTCCTGAGTCAGTAAAACACACGAGTAGTCCCAAAAACGTCTTTTATTGCAACAGCTGTGAATTCTGTTCATTCACAGATGAGTCCCAAATAGTTGTAAAGAGTCCTTTGGGATAAATCCTTTGGGATAATCACCCACCTTTATCTCCCTTGACACACTGCCAAAGACCTAATTGGCAAAGCCACACAGAGTCCAGAATCAAACAGAGCTTCAGGCTTTAAACTGAACAGAATTAACAACGTTGCTTCCTGCAAAGGCTCACGTGCCTTTGCTCCTCTTTTAAGTCTTATGGGAGGGGCCAATCATCTCCAACCCCTACTCCCGAGTCATCCCATTTGTTTTAACTGTTCTTGCCTTCTGGTAGCTCTGCACATGCGCACACTGGGAACAGGCTCCCCTGTTCCTCTGCCTCACTGAGGTCCGATTCTGGAGGCTCCGGAGGCAGCACGTACCTCCCATATGCCCCTTTCTCTGCCTCCAACGCAGAGCCCTCATCCGAGCCTTCCCCAGACTCCAGGACTGGCCCATGTTCCTCTTTGTCCGACTCTGCTGCCACCAGCGGGCCACACCAACACCTTCTTCATGTGCAACGCATGCACATGATTTGACTAGCTAAATCCACACAAAGGAGGATTTAATGAGCATCCCCTTTCTTGTGAATGTCATTGCTCTTCATGTCCTCATTTTCCCATGATAATATAAACTGTCCATGTTCAGTTTAGTCCCTCTCAGGGATAAGCATATGAGAGAGCAGCATGGTGGCCTAGTGGTGAAGATGCTCATTTCACATTCGGAAGGTTGGAAGTTCAATTCTAGGTAGAGGCAGATGTTTCTCTCTCCTAGGGAGCAAAGAAAAAAAAAATATCTGCTGCGAACTCCACATGGCGTAAAGAAGGGCATCTGGACAGTAAAAACTCCATCCAGTCACCCTGACTTTACCCCAAATTCAGGGATTACAGGGATAAAAAATTGGAGTGGTAAGCATATGAGAAAAGTACCATGAAGATAATGGGATGATCACCTTCCCATTTAGAATAGAATAGAGTAGAGTAGAGTAGAGTAGAGTAGAGTAGAGTAGAGTAGAGTAGAGTAGAGTAGAATAGAATAGAATAGAATAAAATAGAATAGATTTTTTTATTGGCCAAGTATGATTGGACACACAAGGAATTTGTCTTGGTGCATACGCTCTTGGTGTACATAAAAGAAAGATACATTCATCAAGAATCATAAGGTACAACACTTAATGATAGTCACAGGGAACAAATAAACAATCAAATCACATTAGGAAACAGTCAATTTGTACCTTAAATTAATTTGAGACTACTATTAGCTTTTAAAATAATAAGGAATGATGGTGGGATGAATTTCATTTGCTGAACAGATATTCAGGAACTTCTAGTTCACACTCCAAACAAAGCTTGCCAGCAAGGGTGTCAAATTCACGGCATCATGTTGTCATCACGTGATATATATAGCGACTTTTTTTCCCTTTGCTAAAATGGGGATGGGTGTGGCCAGTGCGTGATGCATCCAGCCCAGAGGCCACGAGTTTGACACCCCTAATCTAAAGGAAGCTTCTTCAAAAAGTTCATAAAAGAATCAGAGTCCATTACAATTAATCAACAAAAAAAAAAAAACTTATGTAGTAAAAAGACAGAGAGAGGGAGAGATGAACAAATGCAATCCAAGTAACTACCTATACTACCTACTCGCTTAGTACGCTTTCTCTGTGAGTAACTTACTTATTCACACATGTTGTTGGTGTGAATCATTGGTAATTACAGACTCGCAAAACTAGTGTATCATTGCTAGTTTTTGTTTCTGGTTTTTTTTTTTTTTTAGGTGAAAAATATACCCTATGATTTTAAACTCTTTAGCTTTAATAGGCTCAGTACACTTTATAATTTTTCCTCTCTCATTTCATTAAAATTGAGTAGATAATAATGCAGCATTCTGAGCCTACGTTCGAGCCTACAATACATCAGCCTCAGGATTTCTTCATGGTGTTTCATTTACTCTGAATTATTAAAACACTATTAATTTCAATAAAGGAGGTTGTGTCTTAAGCCTAATATTTGTACCAATAGAAAGTAAATAAATACCTCTGATTTGATAGCTAATAGGGGGAAATTATACCTGAATTAATTGTTCTCCATCAGGGTTTACTTCACACGTAATGATTTCCTGAAACGATAGAACTCCTCACACTGTTTGTTGATGTTAGACAGGAAAAGCACTTGAACGCAAGAAAAAGTAGACACCACAGACATTCCTTGTGGCAAACGCATCTGTTTTAAGAGCATTTTGCCCACAATACACATCATTCAGATGGAAGAAGCCAAAAGGTAGAAGTAATTTGTGCACCTTGATTTGACTTAAAGTATTTATCACATAGTACTCAGCCTCGTAACAGTTTCCATGAATAAAATTACCAGGAATGATTAAGGGGCAAAATATATTTTTAATTCATTATGTGTACACACGTGTCCTTTTCTCTAGTTGGCTCATGTTTTGCAACAGAGAAAGGGAAAGAAAAGAAAGGAAGGAAGGAAGGAAGGAAGGCAGGAAGAAAGGAAGGAAGGAAGGAAGGAAGGAAGGAAGGAAGGAAGGAGGGAGGGAGGGAGGGAGGGAGGGAGGGAGGGAGGGAGGGAAGGAGGAGGGAAGGAAGGAAGGAAGGAAGGAAGATAGGAAGGAAGGAAGAAGGGAAGGAAGGAGAGAAGGAAGGAGGGAAGGAAGGAAGGACAGAAGGAAGGAAGGAAGGGACTCTACCAGTTTAATCTGAACTCCCAGGTTTATTCAGTTGTTTTATATCCCACTTTCACTAACAAAGAATTTATCCCAAAGGTGTTTTTTTTTTTCCCAAGAGGCAATTGGGCTTTCTCGTTTTTCTTTGAAGATGCCGTATTTTTCAGAGTATAAGACGCACCGGAATATAAGACGCACCTACCTTTTTTGGTGAGGAAACAAAGAAAAAGAAATCTCCCTCTGCCTGTGTCTCTGAGCAATTTTGCCTCCTTGCAGCAAACAGCAAACAGCCTGCTTTACTTTCAGTTTTGTTTTCAGCATAGCTTGATTAACACAAGGGGAAAAAAAAATCTGCTCCAGCAATTTTCTTGCCTGTAGCAGAGCCCTGCGCAAAACAGCTGAGAGCAAATCAACTGAGAGTCAGGAGGCCGATCCAATCAACATATGCTAATTAGGCTGTGCTGAAGCTGAAAGGAACTGTTTTTTTCTTTTTTTGCTGTTTGCTTGCAAGGAGGTAAGTGCTGCAAGGCAGAGGCCAAAGGGTGGGGGCCAGTGGGTGGGCGGGGCTACATTCGGTATATAAGACGCACCTAAATTTTCACCCCCTTTTAGGGGGGGAAAAGGTGTGTCTTATACTCCGAAAAATATGGTATTTGGCTTCTCATCCAAGAAGCTTCCTCAGCTCTGCCTCTGATCCCAAGAGCTGAAGAAGCTTCTTGGATGAGAAGCAAAGCGTCTTTCAAAGAAAAACCAGAAAGTCCAGTTGTCTCTTGAAAAAAATAACACCTTTGAGAGAACCATGACCTGGATGACTGAGACTCTCCATAGACATTTAACAAAGGAGTTTTCTATCACAATTCTGAAAAAAATTCTGAACTCCAACATCTTGGTGTTAAAACTTATTAAGAAAGACAGTGAGAATCTTGCTCTCTTGATTATGCTTTGCAGCTAGCTAAGGGTTGGAATAGCCTAACCAGCATTTTATATTCTGTCAATCTCTCAATCTCTCAATCTATCATTACACAGGACTTGGTGAGAATACCTTAGGAGGGAAGTCCAACTTGCCAGCTGTTTGTAAGATTTCTTCTACTGCCAACTAAGTCCACCAGGGCCAAACCATGAAAGGAACTCATCAATTGAGCGAGTCTCCCACTAATAGTCATGCCTGGTATGTCTGCAAATAATACAGCTGTGTATGCAGTTTTCTTCTGTCAAATTTAATCTATGCCATCAATTATTTTGCCTTATACTTCTTCAGGTTATTAAAGTTCAGCTTCTAAGTCTATCAGACATACAGTAGTCCATAGGCCAAGGTTTCTAGCTAATTAGGGGCATGGCAACCTTTGCCTTTATTTTCCTAGACAAGCAGGAAAGTTGCAAAGGCTGGAATTTAAAAAAAAAGGCTAGATGACAAAGAGACAAAGGTCTTAGACAGCATTCAGGTCACTGAAGACCTACGACTATTTAAAGTATTCATAAGACTCCTGCTGCCGAAGGTGACACAAGTTAAGTATAACTGCATAGCTTCTAGAGAACGAGAACAAGAACTGCTCTCAGGGCAAACCCTGTCAACTTCATCACCGGTAGTGAGTTTATTAGCAAGCTACCTATCAAACACAAGGCCTACATGTGGCCTTCTGAGGTTGACCTAGAGCAGGGAAGACAATTGTGGGGAAATGTCCATTTTACTGGTACAGTAGGAATCATTGGCTGCAAAGGTGTGTTTGGCCCCAGCTACGGACCCCAAAGAACACAGCACACACAAAGTCTGTACAAAACTTAATTTACTAAAATAACTCAGTCTATTTCAAACAAAGGCTGTTAATAAACTTTCTTAACAGCCTACAAGAAACCAAAGATAAAGTAATCACAATCTTACTAAGGTTGACAGAAAGCCCAGAAGCAATTTACAGAGAATCCAGACGCGAAGGAGAGTGAACTAAAGTTGTTCCCTACAACTTGCTTCAGTCGGTGTTCCTCCTTAAATAGGCTAAGGGAGTGGCCAACTAGCCCAAGCCTTACTCTTGAGGAGACCTCCTCCTGAGGAGCCACTCCTGCCTTTTGCCACCTCTGTGTACCCGTGCATCGAGAAGAGGCTCCTCCTCTTCGTGCTCTTCACTTTGAGGAGCTTCTGGAGGTTCTGAAGGCCCTGGCTGAATCCCACATCTTCTCCAGCCTCCTCATTGTCTGACTCGAGTGCCAGCAGCACAGGCTGCTGGCGCAGCACCACACCAGCCTCCTCATTGTCAGAATCAGCTACAATCTGCACAGGCCACTGATGGGCCACAACAAGGTGACATTTTAGGGCCATGATGGCAAACCTATGTCACAGGTGCTGGAAGTGGCACACAGAGCCATCTCTCTGGGCACACGAGCAATCGCCAGTTGCTCTTCTGGGTTCCAGTGCGCCAGCCAGCTGGTCTTCACACATGCGGGAGTGCCGTAAACTAGAAGAGCAGCCACCTGATGTGCATCTGCACACCAGGAAGGTGATCTTCCTATTTCTGGCACACCCATGTGCACCGGCCAGCTGGTCTTTGCATGCACATGCACACCAGAAACCGGAAGACCAGGTGGCCAGTGCGCATGTGCACACCAGAAACCGGAAGATCATCTTCCTGGTGTGCGCATGTGCACTGGGTGTCTGCACTTCCGGTTTCTGGCACACACATGTGCTCCCCCTGTTTCAGCACTCAGTGTCAAAAAGGTTCACCAACACTGTTTTAGGGCAAAGAACTCAACAAGAGGGAGAGGGAGGAAGAGAAGAAGAAGAAGGAAAAGGAGGAGTAGGAGGAAGAGGAGTAGGAAAACGAGGAAAACGAGAGGAGAAGGAGAAGACTATGCATGACTACTATTTTGATTCCTTGTGTTGATGATGAGAGTGAGGATTTATTAAATGTGTTACCCAAGCTTTTCTCCAAGAACATGAAATAGCATAGATAGGACTCTCTCTCACCACCCGATTCCCTAAACTTGGAAGAAAACTTTAGCTGAGAGGTATCATCCAGCTCCCGATCATCTACTGAGCTTCAATGGCAGGGAATTAACTTGAATTTGGGCCTGCCTCATTTTATTCTTTGGTTTATTAGAGTTGTGTCCCATTGTGTCCAGGAAGTCAAGGTGGCTTCTACTCCAACTCTTCCCAACCTTACAGGGCAGGATATCCTTGCCTAGAATCTTTGTTGCCATGTTATGAATACATGGCAGAAAGAAAGAGAGAGAGAGAGAGAGAGAGAGAGAGAGAGAGAGAGAGAGGGAGGGAGGGAGGGAGGGAGGGAGGGAGGGAGGGAGGGAGGGAGGGAGGGAGGAAGAGAGAGAAAAAAAACCACCACATTTTTTTCCAGTGTTTCTTCTCCTTGTTTACACCATGCAGCAAAATATCCCACCTTCTGAGCATGAAATTCAGCAGATTCTGGCAGGTTCTGGAGAACCATTAGCGGAAATTTTGGGTAGTTCAGAGAACCGGCAAATACCACCTCTGGCTGGCCCCACAGTGGGGTGGGAATGGAGATTTTGCAATATCCTTCCCCCAGGAGTGGGGAGGGAATGGGGATTTTGCAGTATCCTTCCCCTGGAATGGGGAAGGAATGGAGATTTTGCAGTATCCTTCCCCTGCCACACCCAGCAAGCCACGGCCACCAAGCCACACCATGCCCACCAAGCCACAGCCACAGAATTGGTAGTAAAAAAAAAAATTGAATTCCACCACCGCTCTAAAGTCTAAACAAAAAGTTTAATTAAGACAATAAATGGGTCACCACCTCATCCCCCAATCTCCCCTCACGTTGTGCATCGCACAATGTGAACAAACGTATTACATGGGTTAGAGATTTCCTAGCCATTTCCAACTGCCATTATGACTTCAGAATAAGTGAATAGTCAGACTGGAATATGTTTTATCAGAAGTGTTGACTTAGAAAAGAAAGAAGGAAAAAAACAAACAAACAAATTTGCTTAATGGCTCCCTGTAAGACTTACTGAATACTCTTCATTTAATTGACTGAAATCACTTGTATTGGCTGGCACAGTTAAGAAGGTATACCTGCATTCATTAGCTGTCAGGTGCTCACACATCATACACTAGATCTTTCCCAAACAAATAAACCTTTTTTCCTCCCACAATTACTCTGTTCTATCAAGCTTTCCTTCATGCCATTAAGATGAAAAGAGATCAGCCAAAGAATGGGCTTTTCAAAGCTCCGGTCAATGATATTTATTAGAAGGACATTTATAGTCCTGCACAAAAATTCTAGGACGTAGCCTGCTTTCAGACATCATCTATTTATAGGCAAAATTAGGATTGCAAACCTCTTGCCATAATTTTCTATTATTTGCTCTGTATGGAAGGCTAAAATCAGTTGCATTTGTAAAGCTGGGAGAGCCTGCATTTCCTTGGCAGTGGTACCCAAGTGGCTCTTATGTCTTCTTCTAACATTTATTTATTTATTTGACCTCTCATCTATTGTCCTTGGATATTATTTTTTTTGGTTGCCTCCCAACTAAGTCTCAACCAGTTATGATTCAGCTCAACTTTCTGAGATCGGCTAAAGCCAGCTGAAGCTGCCACTAGCTATGCCCGCTGTATATGCCCCAATTGCAAAACACAGCAAGCCTAAAATCATGTCTTTATAAATGCAATGGGTTCAATAATACACCAGATGTGATTCCAGTTCCTACATGGACTTATTTCGCTTCAGTTATTCATTTTAATGTGGTTATATTCAGTGGTGGGATTTGGCCAATTCCAGCCAGTTTGAACGAACTGGTAGTTAAATTGCTGGTTGGCCCCTCCCTCCGCGCCCCTTCCAGGAGTCCCCACGCGCCCTATTTTGGCTGCCAGGAGGCTTCAGGAAGGCTTCCTAGGCCCAAATTAGGGCGTGGGGGGCAGCACACACTGCCTTGCAGCCCGTTTTCACTCCCAGGAGGCTTCAGGGAGGCCTCTTAGGCCCAAAACAGGGTGCGGAGGGAGGCATGCCCCCTCCCGCAGCCCGTTTTCACTCCCAGGAGACTTCAGGGAGGCCAAGGGCTGCCTGTCACACCCCCTGGCCACACCCACCATGGCCACGCCCACCCAGCCAGTCATTAGGGCAGAGAACCGGTTGTTAAATTATTTGAATCCCACCACTGCTTATATTACACATAAAGGGACAATATTCCAATGGGGGGGGGATTCCTTTTTGTTCATGGTGGAAGGCTCTTAAATCCCTCATGTTTTCATATAAATCAGGACATCTGATCCACAAAACTGAGGATATGAATGTTTCTTGGAATTTCCGGCTTTGTCAGCACTGCCAAAGCCCAAAAGAAACTCTGCAACCTTTCATTGGGTTAATGCAATGTGTTTATATGCATGTATTAAAGCAGCAATCGTGTTTTAGGATTTTATTTCCGAAAAGTTAAGCATGGGCAACTCTGTTTGGTCCTTGATGGAGAACCGTAGTTGTAAGCTGGAGCAGAAAATTGGAAAACCAACAAACAAACATCCTGGGAGAAACTAAAGGCAAACAACCTCTTTTCCTGCCTTGACATGTTTATATGTTACTAAGAAGGGAACTGAAAAATAAGTTTCTTTTAGTATTTAGGCTTCTCTTTTGCAAAGAGAACAACATGACTTTTCTTCATTTTCCTTACAGAAGCTTACAAATCAGATTGAAGATGATAGAGAGACAGAGACAGAGAGACAGAAATAGAGACAATGGAAAGATAGAACCTATTTTTTTCAAATCTTCTTGTGTTCTGAGTGCTTTAAATATACCTATGAGCAACCCAAGTACTTATCTAAAGCAGAGGTATCAAACTCAAGGGCCATGGGACGTGGCAGTCCGTGGGGTGCTTAGATCAGCTTGGAAACAGCAAAGGGCCAGACAGCAGTGCCTCCGCCAGCAAAAATGGAGCTTGGGGGGCTGCCCCCCCCCCGAGCTCTGTTTTCACTGGCAGAGAGCTATCAAAACAATCTAAAAACAAAACAAAAGGAGAAATGTTTCCACTTTTGCATCTGAGCATGCAAGAAGGGACAGGAAAGGAGAAAGAGAAAGAGGAAAGAGAAAGAAAAAGAAGGGAAGAAGGGAAGAGGGAAAGAGGGCAAGGAAGGGAAAATAAGGAAAGAGGGGAAGAAGGAAGGAAGGAAGGTTATAATGAAAGTGAGGGAAGGTCTCAGGGAAGTTCTGCCTTAGCCAGGGGTGGGTTCTAAATTTTTTTACTACCAGTTCTGTGGGCGTGGCTTATTTTGTGGGTGTGGCTTGGAGGTCATGTGATTAGGTGGGCGTGGCTAGCTGGTCAGAGTCATTTCTGGAAGGTCCTCACACTTACGACCAGTCCTTGCACTTACGACACGACTCATTTGTTTGCTTTTAACACTGATCAGCTGTAGGACGGCCCTTTGAAGCCCCGTGGCAAGAGTTTAAACAGTTTTTTTTCCCTCTAGTCATCAGCTGGTACTCAGGAGGCAGCAATAGATTGGGGGTGGGACCAAATAAAAGGTAAGAATAACATGGAGGGTGGGGGGTGGGAGGGCGGGATGGGGTGGGAGAACCGGTTCGGTGATGTCATATCGTCACCATTACTGGCTCGGCCGAACTGGACCGAACCGGTAGGAACCCACCACTGGCCTTAGCACTTGGCCTCCCGACATGAGTGACATTGAGCTGGCCACACCCACCATGGCCACACCCATCCCTCTGAGGTCAAACACAACCCTGATGCAGCCCTCAATGAAACCGAGTTTGACACCCCTGATCTAAAACGTCTGAAATGATTCCAAATTGTAGTGTGAAGGCTCAGAAGAAGAAGAAGAAGAAAATACTATGGTGAGCTTTTGCCAACATCTGACAAAGTTCACAGCATATAAAATTCCTTTCAAGCATCCATTGAAGAAGGCAGAAGAGCCTTTTCCATTATTGTTGTCTCTTTTTGACATCCCAGATCTGCATCCTTTCAAAATAAAAAAAAAAGGAAAAGAAAGGATCAAGAGTGCAGATCAACTGGGCCTTTAAACTTCTAACGTTTTTAAAAAAACAACACCCTACTTGTAATGTACATATTTTATTGCTGATCACAGAAATCAAAGCCAGGAAAAAAGTTTCAAGCAAAAGTAGATTATTTTTTTCCTCCGTCCATCTCTAACCACAAGTGAATACTCTAATGCTTATCTGCCAAATGCTTAACTTTCAAAGTAATGTCAAATCAAAATACTTCAGTCATCATCATCACCATCACACAAATGGAGATGCTATTTCAGGGCCAAAAAACCTGAATAGTTACTGGTTCTCTTTGAACTAGTTACACAGTTTTGTAATATTTATGTTTGAGTTGGTCAAAGTCCCAAGGATAGCACTAGCAACAGCACCTAGACTTATATACCGCTTCATGGTGCTTTTACAGCTCTCTCTAAGTGGTTTACAGAGTCAGCCTATCGCCCCCGACAATCTGGGTCCTCATTTTACTGACCTCGGAAGGATGGAAGGCTGAGTCAACCTTGAACCGGTGAGATTTGAACTGCTGAAATGCAGCTAGCAGTCAGCTGAAGTAGCCTGCAGTGCTGCACTCTAACCACTACACCACCTTGGTTCTTTTGCTTTTTCAAAAGGCAACTGGACTTTCTTGTCCCCCCCCCCGCCCCCGATGTTTTGCTTCTCATCCAAGAAGCTTCTTCAGTTCTTCAGAACTGAAGAAGCTTCTTGGATGAGAAGTGAAACTTCTTCAAGGGGGAAAAAAAAGAACAAGAAATTCCAGTTGCCTTTTGGGACAACCATGAGCTGGATGACGGAGAATCTCCATAGAGTTTGTCAAAGGTACCTGAAGCGTTACTGTCTGAAGGTAAGATGCAAATATATTCTTAAATGGCAAAGTTCTACATGAAAAAGCAGGAATTGTCAATGAGAAAAGGGTTGTCTACTCTATTCTACTCTACTCTACTCTACTCTACTCTATTCTATTCCAGTCCAGAAATCCTTCATCTAATTGACATCCATCCACAAGTTTGATCAATTCATTCCGTTAAGTAATTGAATGCACGATGAGAAATGGAACAAAAAAAATTAGATTAAAAAAAAAGAGAGAAGAAGATGAATGTTTACTGATTTTAAAGGTAAAGGTGAAATTTCTGACTCTAGGGACCGGTGTTCATCTTTGTTTCTTAGCCAACATTGTCGGAAGACATTTCCATGGTCATGTAGCCAGCATGACTCTTCCAGTCAACATATTTTGTAGTGCCTTCCCTATGGTTTGTAGCTGGTCATGATTGCATCCAGATTGCAACTGGATACGATAAGCCATGGTGGTGCAGTGGTTAGAATGCAGTATTGCAGGTTAACTCACTGCCAAGAGTTCTATTCTGACCGGCTCAAGGTTGATGCAGCCTTCTATCCTTCCGAGGTCAGTAAAATGAGGACCCAGATTGTTGGGGGCAATGTGCTGACTCTGTAAACTACTTAGGGAGGACTGTAAAGCACTATGAAGCAATCTGTAAGTCTTAGGTACTGTTGCTATTGCTATTGCTATTGCTATTGCTATTGCTATTGCTATTGCTGTGCTGTGCTGTTCTGTTCTGTTCTGTTCTGTTCTGTTCTGTTCTATTCTATTCTATATACTCTGCTCTACTCTACTCTACTCTACTCTACTCTACTCTACTCTACTCTACTCTACTCTACTCTACTCTACTCTACTCTACTCTACTCTACTCTATTCTATTCTATTCTATTCTATTCTATTCTATTCTATTCTATTCCATTCCATTCCATTCCATTCTATTCTATTCTATTCTATTCTATTCCAGCACAGTAGTAGTTTGAATGCAATATTGCAGGCTAACTCTGCTGACTGCCAGCAGTTTGATCCTGGCTGGTTCAAGTTTGATTCAGCCTTCCATCTTTTCGAGGTCAGTAAACTGAGGACCCAGATTGTTGGGGGGCAATGTGCTGTGTCTCTGAACCTTTTAGAGAGGGCTGTAAAAGCACCATGAAGCTTACTTACGAGATCGCCTTCTGCTACCAATAGCTTCCCACCGGCCAATACATTCCCACAGAGAGGGATTCCTCAGGGTGCCATCGGTCAAACAATGTCGACTGGCGACCCCCAGGGGGAGAGCCTTCACTGTGGGGGCACCTGCCCTCTGGAATGAATTGGCCCCGGAGATACAGATGATCCCTGACCTACGCGCCTTTTGCCGTGCCCTCAAGACCTTATTGTTTCAACAAGCTGGGCTGGCCTAAACGTGAATTTTAAATGATTGTTTTAGTTTTTTAATAAGACTGGGGCCAAATTATTTAATATATTTTTAAATTGCTTTTAAATTTTTTGTATATATGTGTTTTAGTGTTGGCTGTGCACCACCTTGAATCCCTTGGGAGAAGGGCGGTATAAAAATTTAATAAATAAAATAATAATAATAAATAATGAAGCGATATATAAATCTAAGTGTTATTGCTTCCCCTCCCCCAAAAGCAGTAAAGTCTGGATTCTTTTCTTAATGTCATTCATCTTTTTTTCAACGGTTTCTTTCTCAGAGCAGAGACCTGAATAAGGACTACGAGCAGCTGGGTTAGAGTTGCCAGCATTTGCCTTCTTGGTAACTCCCAGCTAATATAAATTTTGCATGATGATTGTCTGCACATGTACGCATCTTTGTTTTAAGTATGCATCAGTTATTTTGGAAAATCACCAAATGATAGCCCAACACGCATTTCCTTTCCACAATAGGAGCACATTCTCTGCCCATATGTTACACGCTGCCTACGTCTACCTTTCGTCAAGTCTCGTGGCAAACATAAAATGGTTGAATTCACTATCAATTACAGGTCGGAACAAGTTTGATTTCAATTATAACAGGAGAGCAAAAACAGCTGGGAAATCCCCCAGGGGAAAAATGCAAGAATCAAGAAGGGGTGGGTGTGTGAATGGTTCATTAAGCACTACTAATTAGGGACAGATGAACTTGAGATATAAAACACATCTTGTTGCTCCGCTTGCTTCACTGCGATGGTTTCCGAGCAGCACCTCGTTGGACTGAAGCTACCTGAATGTTGATGTAATTGCTACTTCATTTGTAGCTGTTACAATTGGCCCAACTTTTTAAAAAAAGCCAAAAGAAATCAAACACCACCACCGCATCAACCAAATTAGTGAACTTCTGCTTGCTGAACTTCGACCCAAGCTAAACAGCTGATTTTAACTACAGACTTCTGAAAGCTTGAGCCAAAGTAAATAAAATAATAATGTTGCAAAAATTACTTTTAATCACAAAAGTATAATGCAATGGAGGGGTAAAAAAAAAATATCTGCCCTAGCTTTCTGAACTGGTTTGCAAGAATTACTCGTGTTAGCAAAATGAGTTATTGCTTTCTCCATAAATGAAAGATAGTCAGAGGTGGGATCCTACCGGTTTAACAATCGGTTCGCTGTGCATGCGCAGTTTAGAGAAAAACTCACCTTCTGCATTGCTGCTGGCAAGGAAAACAGCTGAGGCGCGGCAATCCAATCTGCCGCGCAGATCAGCTGGGCTTCGGAAACAGAAATATAGGTGAGTATAATGCAGGGCGGTAGCCCACTTCAAAATTAGAGCAAACCGGTTCGCTCAGGGCTGAAAGTCAGAGCTAACGGTTCGCCCGAACCGGTCTGAACCAGTAGAATCCCACCACTGAAGATAGTACAAATACAAGGTTTTCAGTGTTCTGCAAAGAGATATACCTAGACCAAACCCTTAGTAGAATCATTCTCAGTCTGCTCCTTATTTAGTATGCCATCTAGATCTTTTGCAACCCCTTAATTCTCATGTAACAAGCTTTTTCTGGCTAGGAATTTAGCAAGTTATGGTCCCACACATGGAAATGTCTTGAGAATCTTAGCAAACTATAGGACTCAAACAACCATGAACATCAACACCATAGTACTCAAGTCCATTACATGATTGAATTGAATTGAATTGATTGAATTGATTTCAACAGCTGATGAGTGGTTTCAACAAGTTGGTTTTTAGCCCATTGGTTCAACTACAATTGAATGTATTGAATCGATTTCAACAGCTGATGAGTGGTCTCAACAAATTGGGTTGGTTCAACTACAATTGAATCTATTGAATTGATTTCAAGAGCTGATGAGTGGTCTCAACAAGTTGGGTTTTAGCCCATTGTTTGTCAAGCTGTTCAACAGGCTGGTTCTAAAGCAACAGTTCTCAAAAATCCCAGTGTTATGACCTTCTAAATTGTGATAGATGAATCTGGGTCAACTCCCCATGCCCTAAAATGAATACAACTATACATTTTCTTGTGTTAAATTTGGAGAAAAGATAAATAAACCTCTCTGAATAATTAAGTTTTAATCCGCGTTTTGCAGAGGTTTCCAAATCTCGTGCTCCACCAACTGACCCATAAGCTTGTGCTGGCAAAAAGGAGAAAACCCAGAACCCATTTTGCACAAAGGTTTTGCCTCCTTTTCACCTGCACAACATAAAACATATTGTATGTGTCTTGGTGGACACAGAGCTGCAGTGGTTAGAATGCAGTACTGAAGGTAATTCTGCTGACTGCCAGCTGCTAGAAGTTTGGTAATGTGAGTCTTACCAGCTCAAGGTTGACTCAGCCTTCCAAGGTTGGTAAAATGAGGACCCAGATTGTTGGGGGCAATATGCTGACTCAGTAAATTGCTTAGAGAGGGCTGTAAAAGTACTATAAAGCAGTATATAAGCCTAAGTGCTATTACTATTGCTATTTATTCCCCTACAGCTTGAGAACCAATGGTCTAAAGACCAAGTTGTTTCCTAGGCAGTAATGAATCAGTAGTGCGTTTCACATATTCTTACCATTGGTTCACTATGCGTGCATGTGCCTGGCCTTCCGTGTATGCACCCGGCCTCGAAAACATGACTAAATAGGACAGCATTACGCCAGGGCAGGTCAATGGGTGGGCCACTACTGGTTCACCTGAACTGGTACAAACCGGCTGAATACCACCTCTGTAATGAATCCAGAGCACTTCTTAAAAGCATTTTGGTGGAGAGGAGGAAATACCCTGTTTCCCCGAAAATAAGACATCCCCTGATAATAAGCCCAATCAGGCGTTTGAGTGCATGCGCTAATATAAGCCTCCCCCCGAAAATAAGCCCTCCCTGAAAATATTTAAACACAGAGCTGGAAATCAGGTAAGATGGCAAGAGGAGCCCCATCTTGCTCCACTTGCCCCAAAATAATAAGACCTCCCCGAAAATAAGGCCAAGCGCTTATTTCAGGGTTCAAAAAATATAAGACAGGGTCTTATTTTCAGGAAAACACAGGTATAAAGATCATATGGCAGCCCCTCCTGCATGATTGAAGGCTCACCTTTCTTTTTTCCCTCTGAGATGCTTCAATCATGTGGTTGATAGCTGCCATTAATAACCAGCTACTAATTCTTCTTTCGCCACAAAATAATCTGTATCCAGATTACAAGCTTGGTATTATTTTTCTGGTTTCCTTTGAAGTCACCCTAGCTCATTGTATGAACATTTATAGGCAAATGATTAAAGATGCATTATGTTTATTTAGGGGAGAAAGTCTGTATGTAAAAATCTACTCTCCGGAGCTCTGTAATAAAACAGTTGGGTCGTTTAAATATTGTGGCCTATGAGTGCAAGAGCATTTTAAATGGGAGCGTGAAAGGAGAGCTTCAGATGAGATAAATCTAAAAGCCACATTTGCATGTTTAGTTTTTAGGTAGTAAAACTTTTAAAAGAATATAAAAGAAAAAAAGAAGGGGCACAGGGGAGGGAAAACAGACGAAATAATCAATATCCAGATTACAGGCTTGGTATCTCAGTGGCTCAGTGGCTAAGATGCTGAGCCTGTCGATCGAAAGGTCGGCAGTTCGGCAGTTCGAATCCCTAGTGCTGCATAACGGGGTGAGCTCCCATTACTTGTCCCAGCTTCTGCCAACCTAGCAGTTTGAAAGCACATACTGTAAAAAATGCAAGTAGAAAAAATAAGGACCACCTTTGGTGGGAAGGTAACAGCGTTCTGTGCGCCTTTGGCATTTAGTCATGCCAGCCACATGACCATGGAGACATCTTCGGACAGCGCTGGCTCTTCAGCTTTGAAACGGAGATGAGCACCGCCCCCTAGAGTCGGGAACGACTAGCACATATGTGTGAGGGGAACCTTTACCTTTACCTTTATCAATTCAGACCTGTTATTGAAACTAAAACATATGAAGAACAATTGCAGGAATTGTGTATGTGTAGTCTAGAGAAAAGAAGAACTAGAGTTGACATGATAGCAGTATTCTAGTATTTGAGGGGCTGCCACAAAGAAGAGGGGGTCAACCTATTTTCCAAACCACCAGAAGGTAGGACAAGAAGCAATGGATGGAAACTAATCAAGGAGAGAAGCAATCTAGAACTAAGGAGAAATTTCCTAATAGGACAATTAACCAATTAACTTGCCTTCAGAAATTGTGGGTATTCCATCATTGGAGGCTTTTAAGAAGAGACTGGACAGTCACCTGTCTGCAATGGTATAAGGTTTTCTGCTCAACATGGGGTTGGATCCAGAAGTGGGGTTCACATACTGTAGCAACCAGAAATGTGAGCGTGCGCGTGCAGCATCACAAAACACGGCAATTTGCTCGCGTGCACCATCCACACATGCGTGCAACATGAAACAATACGGCAATTCACTCACACGCACCGTCCGTGCATGCATGCAGCGTCAAAAACACAGTGATATAGGACAGTATTGCACCCAGGTGGGTGGGCTGCCCCACCCACAGGTCGCCACTACCGGTTCGCCTGAACCAGTCCGAACCAGCTGAATACCACCTCTGGTTGGATTAGAAGACCTCCAAGGTTCCTTCTGCTCTTTAGAAGGCCAGATTCTGAAGATAAAACTCAAATACTTTGGCCACCTAATGAGAAGGAAGGACTCGCCGGAGAAGAGCCTAAGGCTGGGAAAGATTGAGGGCAAAAGAAGAAGGGGACGGCAGAGAATGTGGTGGCTGGATGGAGTCACTGAAGCAGTCGGCATGAGCTTAAATGGATTCCAGAGGATGGTAGAGGACAGGAAGGCCTGGAGGAATGTTATCCATGGGGTCACGATGGGTCAGACATGACTTCACAACTAACAACAACAACAGCAAAGTTCCTTCCAACTCTGTTATTCTGTTTTCATTTTTCTGGTTTCCTTTGAAGTCATCCTAGCTGATTGTATGAACCTTTATAGGCAAATTATTTTTTTTTAAAAAAAATGCATTACGTTTATTTAGGGAGGAAAAGTCTCTACTTAAAATTCTACTTTCCCGAGCTTTGCAATAAAACAGTGGGATCTTTTAAGTATGGTGGCCTATAAGTGCAAGAGCATCTTAAAAAGTAGCGTGAAAGGAGAGCTTTCACGCTACCCTTTAAGATAAATCTGAAACGATTGAGATAAATCCGAAAGCCACATTTGCATGTTTAGTTTTTAGGTAGTAAATTTTTTAAAAAAGAAAATAAAAGAGAAAAGAGATGGGGGAAGGGGGAAGACACTTTGCCAGAATGCTGGGACATGATGTCAATGGAAGAAGATAGCGTGTATTTAAATTTCACCCACTGAAATTCCTGGAAGATAATCTGGCTTGTTTTGTTTGAATCGTGCTGCATGCTAAAAAGCCATCCCTTTGGTTAAACACAATGAGTGCTTTGCGTGAAATCACCTGTATACACTGATGGAATGCAGTTAATGGCATCTTAATGGGAAGATGTTCTCCTTAGACAGCTGCCTTGTTATTAAGAACAGCTCTCTTTAAAGGGTTGCAAAAATTCATTTCCTGGAGCTGCTGGAAAGTTCCTCCTTCCTTCCCTTTCTCTTTGTCATTCCTAAAATATGGAATATTCAGAATAGAATAGAATTCTTTATTGGCCAAGTGTGATTGGACACACAAGGAATTTGTCTTTGGTACATTGGCTCTCAGGGCAGTGGTGGGTTGCTACCGGTTTGCCACTTCCGTGTTTTTGCTGGCAAGAGCACAGCTGATTTACATGGCAATCCACTCTGCCACGCTAATCAGCTGAGAAGATAAAGATAAAAAAGGAGCTCAGGAAGGCAGACGGGCCACTCTGAACATGGGGAGGAACCTGTTCGCTACCAGGTGATCGTTGGTGCTACCGGTTCACCCAAACTGCTGCGTATCGGTAGCAACCCCCACTGTCTCAGGGTACATAAAAAGAAATAGAAAATACATTCATCAAGAAACATAAGATACAACACTTACTGATAGCCATAGGTTACAAATAAGCAATCAAATCATACTAAGAAACAATCAATATAAATCGTAAGGATACAAGCAACAAGTTATAGTCATGCAGTCATAAGTGGGAGGAGATGGGTGATAGGAATGATGAGAAGACTACTAATAATAGTGATATGCTCCATTGGAAGCTCATCCTGGCACTCACATCTTTTGATTTTAATTATTTTATGTTGGTAAGGTAAAACTTTTCCCCCTGTCCCATTGTTTCTAACTTTAGGGATTGGTGCTCATCTCTGTTTCTTAGCTGAAGGAGCATTTCCATGATCAGGTGGCCATCATGACTGTATGCCAAGGTGCATGGAATGCTGTTATCTTCCCACCTAAGTGGTACCTATTTATTTACTCACATGATCATACTTTCAGACTGCTAGGTGGACAGAGCTGAGGTAAGTAATGGGAATTCACCCTGTCACATGGTGCTCAGGTCTCAAACCCAGGTTGCCAGCTTTCCAGCTGACAAGCTCAACATACCTTTAACTGCTGAGCCACCACACACCTTATTTAATGATGGTAGTGATTTTTAGAAAACTAAGATCATGGCTCCCGGCTCTCTCAATTCCTGGCAAATAGATGGGAAAGAAATGGAGGTAGTGACAGATTTTATTTTCCTGGGCTCCAAGATCACCACAGATGGGGACTGCGGACAAGAAATTAAAAGTTGCTTGCTCCTGGCATGGAAAGTTGTGGCAAATCTAGACAGCATACTAAAAAGCAGAGACATCACCCTGCCAACAAAAGTGCGTATTGTCAAGGCTATGGTTTTCCCAGTTGCAATATTGTGAAAGTTGGACCATAAGGAAGGCTGAGCGTCAACAAATTGAAGCCTTTGAACTATGGTGCTGGAGAAGACTCCTGCGACTCCATCAAACCAGTCAGTCCTAGAGGAGATCAACCCTGACTGCTCTTTAGAAGGCCAGATCCTGAAGATGAAACTCAAATACTTTGGCCACCTAATGAGAAGGATGGACTCACTGGAACTGCCCCCGGAAATTCGTAAGATCTCCGACCTCCGGGTGTTTCGCTGCGCATTGAAGACCCTGTTGTTCCGCCAGGCCGGACTATCAACACAATAGTTTTAAATTGGGGTATTTAAATTTATTGGGGTTTTAAATTTGAGCCACTTATTTAATTATTTTAAATTTTATATCATTGTTTTGTCTGTGTTTTTAAATAGGCTGTACACCGCCCTGAGTCCTTCGGGAGAAGGGCGGTATAGAAATAAAATTATTATTATTATTATTATTATTATTATTATTATTATTATTATTATTATTATTATAGCCTAATGCTGGGAAAGATTGAGGGCAAAAGAAGAAGGGGACGGCAGAGAATGAGGTGGCTGGATGGAGTCACTGAAGAAGTAGGCATGAGCTTAAATGGTCTCTGGGGGATGGTGGAGGACAGCAAGACCTTGAGGAATGTTGTCCATGGGGTTGTGATGGGTTGGACATGACTTTGCAACTAACTAAGTGATTTTTAATGGCTACATGTTGTGATTGTTTCCTTGTTGATGGATTCAAGACATGCCTTAAGGAGGTAGACTCTCCTCCCACCCCACCAAATGAAATGATCCTTTACTACTACTTTCTGCCTTAATTTTGGAGGAAACATTCAATATTTCTGGACACATTTAGAAATATTTCCCCATAGGAGACTGTCAAGCAAAAACTTGGATCTTCGGGTCTCAGGTAGAAGCTTAGGTTAATGAGTTATTGTGTTTGTGTATCCTTGGGTCAATTTGATGAGTGCACCTATAAAGCCTCAGGCCTTCCTTTTACATATCAGCAGGGGTAAGCAATCTGGAATACATTTAAGTATAGCCAGGAAAACTATATTGCCTTCATCATTCTGCATAGCCCCTCAGATCCTTCCACTTTCCAGATCAAACCACTGACTCACCGTGATCTTAACCATTAAAACTGAAATTGAACATGGTGACACCATGGGAAGAGATGCTTCCTACCTTGAGCTGATAAGAAATTAATTAGAAACAAACTTCAGCAGGTATATACTGCTTGTTTGAAACAGTCCTTCAGGTCAGTACAATTTTACTAGTGATTGCAGAGAGATTCTCTACATTTGTTGTCTGTCTCAAAACACTTGAATTTTTTTTCCCAGTCTAGCAACATGCATGTTACTGATTTGTCATTAATTTATTCTGTTTGTGTTAGAAGAATACAATCTCTGAATGCTTGTGGCTCCATCGGCACATTGCCATTGCTACTTACATTGCTGATTCCTAGAATTTTTTCTTTTTTTAATATTTTTTTCCAGTCTCGTGTCTAGCCCTTCAGAGTACTAATTAATACAACCCTAGGTGGAAATACTTGATTTAAAAAGTCAATATTGTGGGAGAGAGACTGTCCCAGTTGGGAAGAGGAGTCAATGGAGGAGCAGCCTGGAATCGTTATGTAGACACAAGATGGCAAGATTTGACAGACCGCCCCCCACCCCTTTGAATGCTGTTTATAAGTTTATCCCGGGAAAGACTTATCTAGTCTTTCCTGGGGATAAACTGCCAGCCTGGGAAGATTCCTGTGAAATAGACAAAGAACAATAAAGTAGATATTTGAACTCTTCACATGTGAGTCTGGTTGTTTGTGCCTGACTATATTCATGAGTATTAAATCTTCCTTCCTTCCTTCCTTCCTTCCTTCCTTCCTTCCTTCCTTCCTTCCTTCCTAACTTCCTTCCTTCCTTCCTTCCTTTTTCCTTCCTTCCTTCCTCCCTCCCTCCCTCCCTTACTTTCTTCCTTCCAGATGTTCTCCTGTCTCCAACCTGGTCATACAGATTTTCCAATAGCTCACCCATCTCTATTAAAATAAAATCCATCTGCCTTATTGCTAGTCATCCTCTTCTCTTTCCTCCCCACTTTTCTCAGCATTATAGATTTCTCAATGAAGCTGGCTCTTCTCATAATGTGTCTGAATTAGAATAGTTTGAGTCTGATCATTTGCGTCTCAAATAAGATCGATTTGTTCCATGATACATTTCTTTGCTTTCTTGGCTGTCCTTCGTATTTTCAGAATTCTTCTCCAAGAACAAAATTTAAAAGCATGAATACTCTTTCCATCCCGCTTCTTCAAAATCTGATTTTTTGCTTCTATAGGGGGAAAATGCCTATATGATTATGGTACTTACCCTGTTTTCCCCAAAATAAGACATCCCCTGATAATAAGCCCAATTGGGCTTTTGACCGCATGGCAATAAGGCCAAACACTTATTTCAAGCTTCCAAAAAATATAAGACAGGGTCTTATTTTCGGGGAAATATGGTATATTTTCATATATGGTATATTTTCAATTTGAGTATCATTTCCAAGAGTTTCATTGTTCCCCTACAAATGGAGTATATATCTTGACTGGAAACTATTGCATAAATTAACACTATGTTACTTAATAAATAGGTTATTATGCTACTTAATAAATAATGTTACTGTGTTACTTAATAAATAAAATTTTAGGAGTTTTTCTACCATGACAATAGTATATTAATATGTTGGTCAAGCAATGATAGATGTTTGCTTTATTTCTACTCCCATCTATGTTTAAAAGGATAGTTCCTTATCCAAAACACAAATGTGCATGTATTTGGCAACAAATAAATTAGCAGTTTTCTGAACAATTAGTGATCATAAAGAGGTGTGGCACAGAATCCAGTATAGGCACTGCAGATATTAAGCTTCTGTGCCTTTATCGTTTATTATCCTAGCAGCAAATAAAATGACTGTAATAGAGTGAAATCATATGGGAACTTAAACCTTTCTGTCTATCAAGCTAGACAGCACCAGAAATGAACTGATAAATTATGAGACTAGCTCTCCTAAGTGATTTCTTCCTTCAGTGATTCCTTCCATGATTTATTCATTCTCTGATTGGTTACAGCCACAATGGGATCACATTCCTTCTATGGGTCTATGGATTTCTATAGATAATGAAAAAGAGAGGAGGAGGAGGAGGAGGAGGAGGAGGAGGAGGAGGAGGAGGAGGAGGAGGAGGAGGAGGAGGAGGAGGAAGAAGAAGAAGAAGAAGAAGAAGAAGAAGAAGAAGAAGAAGAAGAAGAAGAAGAAGAAGAAGAAGAAGAAGAAGAAGAAGAAGAAGAAGAAGAAGAAGAAGAAGACAAGGAGGGGGAGGGGGAGGAGGAGGAGGAGGAGAAGCAGGAGGAGGAGGGGGGGGAAAGGAAAGGAATTTAGAGGGAATTCTATAGTTTTAGTTCTAGAAAAAGACATAAAAAGATGCAATGAAAACCAGGTGTGATAAATGAATATTTAACCTGCATTATTTTCTTCATTTCCTTTAAACTTATTCCAGTGGGCTAGATTGATCTATGTTTCTGATTTTTTTTTTTACACTGACTCCCCAAAGACAAAAGAAAGTAAATGAATTTAACAAATGTTGCAGGAAAAGACACTTGACAATCCTGTATGAATGGTGACAAAGAGATTATAGATAAGTCCTGGAAACTTAATGAAAAGCACTGTTGCGGTGTCAGTATGCTAAAAGAATGACTATATAAATAGAACGAATGAATAATTAAATTAATATGTTTGTTGGATAACCATCTATCGGATTTCTTTTTGGGGAGGTGGGTTGCTTAAAAAGAACAATTTCTTTTGTAATTATTCTCAGCTTGTTCTTTGTTAATTCATGTAGATGCATTTCAGAAAGGTAGCTGAGTAAGATCAATGAATATTGTACGTTTCTTGCAGGAAGATGAAATACTGTGTGAGAAAGACCTTGATGGACAGGACAAATAAATGCTGGCTAAGGAATGGCCAGATAAGACAGCCTGCAGCCTGCAGCTGCATAATGGCAGGGGAGTCGGGGACACAATAGGCTCAGGAAGGGACTGACACTAAGTTCTTGGGATGTAAAAGAGATGGGGAGAAAATTGTACTTTCAGATTTGCAATGTTCTTTTCATGCAGCCTTACAATAAAGTAGAATTTGTTCATCCAGTTATGTTTCCTGTCTAATCTTCCTGGATAGCAATAGCACTTAGACTTATAACCCACTTCACAATGCTTTACAGCCCTCTCTAAGCAGTTTACTGAGTCAGCCTGTTGCCCCCAACAATCTGGGTCCTCATTTTACCGACCTCAGAAGGATGGAAGGCTGAGTCAACCTTGAGCTGGTCAGGATCGAACTGCCGAACTGCAAGCAGCCAGCAGTTAGAAGAATTAGCCCGCAGTACTGCATTTTAACCACTGCACCATCATAGCTCATGATGTCCATGAAATACTGTAAAAAAAAGTCAAAATGCATCTCCTACAGGATGATTAAAGGCAGAGATGGTATTCAGCCGGTTCGGACCGGTTCACCCGAACCAGTAGCGGGATTCACAGATGGCCCTGCCCACCTGCCTGGCTCTATGCCGTTGTGAAGTTTCCAAAATATGCCCTAATTAATTCATGAGCCACGAGCCAAACTTCAAAAGAAATACAGTCATTTATTAGGAGCACCATTTCAGCAATATTTGGATGCAGTTAGAACTAATCCCATGTAGATTTATGTTCCCCTATGACCCTGTCTCTTTCCTCCTCCCTGGCCATGTCATAAATCACATTCTCCAATTAACTACTTTGGCTGACTGTGAAACCCAACACTCTCCTACTGATTGCGGTAAGAAAGCATCTATGGAATGTAGCTTCAGTTAGGGAAATCAATCAGCTCTATCAGTTATCCCTCCCTCCTGCTCATGGCAACTTGAAAGCTTTGCAAGTTGACAGCCATCCTATTTAGGCATGGTTTTGAGGCCGGGCACATGCACAGAAGGCCGAGTACATGCGTGGATGGGGCGTGTGCGAGCGAAGCGAGTAGGGAAAGTAAGTGAATACCACCTCTGATTAAAGGTCTATACATATATTTGTTGTGTTGGCATAAAAACAGTTGGAGGTTTGATTGAAAGATTGTACAGCATCAAGTCATTTGCAACATTGGCTATTTTGACCCTGTCCTGCTTGATTGCATATTTCAGAATAAAACTGCCCCAATCACTTCTTACTTCTAAATCACATGAGCTTTTGCCACCCAATAAGTTCCCTAATTGTATTTGCATATCACTCAGTTCTTCTCCCCTTCCAACAAATTAAAAAAAAAAAGACAAGCTATCTTAATGCATCCATGCATATTATATTGCGCACCAATAGAAGCATACCTGTTTTCCAGAGTTGCAAACAAAATACTTCTGTTGTTACAATGTAATGTTGGGTAGACTATTAATCTAGTTTTATTGTCACATCATTGCTCACTTCCTCAAAGGGATATGCTCCATAAAGAAGTTTATTTATATCTACTAAGAGTAAGAGTAAGAGTAAGAATATTCTACCAAAGCAATAGATGGATATTGTAGATATTGAAGAATACTGGACCCAAGACAGAACCTTGTGGTACCCCACTGCTTACTTCCCTCTATGTAGATGTAGTATCATTAAGGACTACTCATTGAGTATGTTTTGTCAGCCAGTTACAAATCCATCTAATAGTGATACTATCTATCCCACTTTTTTCTAGCTTGCCAAGAAGTAGGTTGTGGTCTATCTTGTCGAATGCCTTGCTGAAGTCTAAGTATACTATGTCCACAGCATTTTGCTGGTCTACTAATTTACCCACTATGTCAAAGAATGAAATAAGATTGGTTTGGCATGATCCATTTTTAACAAACCCGTGCTGACTTCTAGTTATTACTTTACTTGTTTCTGAGTCTGCACCCAAGACACAAGGTATACATTTTGACAAGCTGTTATCGTGAAGGTAAAAGAAAAGAGCATTCAGACTGGTAAGATTATGTTACTATAACTTGGAAATAAATGCAGTGGTGGGATTCAGCCAGTTTGCACTTATTCAGGAGAACCGGTTGTTAAAAGAAATCTTATTTTGGTTTTTTTTTTTCCACTTTACAGGGCTAATCCTGTAAGGAATGCAGGAAGGAAACATTCTGGTGTTGTTTCTAGCCTAATCTTTATTGCCCTGCTTACAGAAACTGCCTCTCTGGTTAACCCTTATTACATTGTAACAGCTAAGGCGCTTCGCCCATAGATGTGAGTGATGTTGAATTGGCCATGCCACACTGACCCAGCTGGTCATTAGGGCAGAGAACCGGTTGTTAAATTATTTGAATCCCACCACTGCTTATAAGGCATTGGGTTTCTGGTCTAATTTATGTTGAAGAGCTGGCAGATTTAAAAAGGTAAACACTTGAGGGATTGCTGAAAGCTGAACGTAGTAACAGGCAAAAAGACATTATTATTTGCCTTGTGGACAATAAGACTGATAAATGTGATCCTGCAAGAATACACCAAAATCATCTCTATCACAATCTATATAAAACTAAGGCCATTACAGTCACACTTCAGTTAACTCCAACACAGAGAGTTCATCCTTAGGCTCATAAATTTGCAAATTAATCATTTATGGTCCAAGATGCAATGTCTTCTTGACTACAACATTACAATTGTGAAACAATCAATTACCTTGTTTTAAGAAAGAACTTTTACAAATATTCACTGCACAATTAAGTTTGTTACTAAGCTATTATAAATCAGCTCTGACCATGTAAAGCAGAACTTTACAATAAGTTGTGATTAATGCGGAAACCTAACTATTTGTGCCTTGCTACTCCATGCTTATAAATGGTTGAAGCTGCTATCAAAATTCTATCAGTTTCATTCAAACATCATCCTATAAACTGGGAGATGAACAAGCCCTCAAATAATTAGGATAAATGTCTAACCAATAGAAAATTAAAGCTGGTGCCCTGTTCTTTTTTTCTCACCATTATAATGGGTTGGATTTGATGTAGCCACAGTTGTAACTTCTCAAGCTACTCTTTCTTGTTCAATTCTGGATTCCAGAATTAGGATCATGGCATCATAGAACTGGGATAGACCACTGAAGACATGAAGCCCAAGCCACTAATTAGGACAGGAATCCAAAATGAAATCTCAGTTAGCTACCAAGCTTTGCTTGAACATCTCCAGTGAATAGGAGGCCAGCACCTATCTTCTCTGCTCTTAAATGAAATTATCCATCCATGCATCCATCCATCCATCCATCCACCCACCCACCCATCCACGCATCCACGCATCCATGCATCCATGCATCCATGCATCCATGCATCCATCCATGCATCCATCCATGCATCCATGCATCCATGCATCCATCCATCCATCCATCCATCCATCCATCCATCCATCCATCCATCCAACTATCTATCTATCTATCTATCTATCTATCTATCTATCTATCTATCTATCTATCTATCTATCTATCTATCATCTCTCTCTCTCTCAACTATCTAGCGATCCATTCATCCATCCATTCATCCATCCATCCATGAGAATAGATTTTGTGACATCCTTTGTTATATCCTTCCTCTCTCTTTTCCAGTCTAAATCTGTTCAACTTCCCTTTCTCTTCTCTTTCTCTTTAGAGAAATTCTAATCCCATGAAGGAGGGCCTCCCTCTAGACGAGAATTGTTACTTCCAGTGGCTTCTAAATCATGCTTCTGTTGATAGTTTAAAATTTCTTTTTTTGCAACCACATTACACTTTTAGCTCCCATTTGATTGTGATCAACTGAAACTGAATATGCACTCAATTAGCAGCTGAAGTAACCCTTAAGTGCTTCACTGATATTATTGTAGCCTTTAGAAAACCAAAACAGAGCTTATTCAGAGCTTTTCTCATATCTGTTATAGGTCTTCAGTATGCATTCTATACATCTAGGAAATAATTCTTTTACTTCAAAATATGTGCTATACAGCACTCAAGGCAAATAATGTCAACATGGAAACAAAGGCAGAAAGTTTCCACCTCCAAATCCTATTAACAAAATATAAGTATAAAAGTGAAGATCACTAACTTTACACCAGTTTTGATTTTTTCCTCCTTTTGCCCAATGATAAGGCTGACTTTTTTTTTTTTTTTTTTTACAGCTAGTGACCTAAACAACTTGGAATGCTTGTATCAATCAAAAGTAACTTCTGATCATTCTGGAACCCAGCTTTACTTTCCTTCAAAATAGTCACTGACCAAAATGACTTGGATACCTCATCAAAAGCACGTTGAGAAAACATGTCTATATTAAAAGAGGCATTGTAGAGGGTAAGAAAAATTAATTTAACACCGAGGCTTTGTTGCTTATGTAAAGGGGTGTAAAACATTTTGTTTTTACATTCAAAATTCAGCTAATATTTGGAAGAGATTCAGGCAGAGAGCTTCCTAGTTCACTGGAGTAAAAGAAAGAGGAGAAGACACAGAATAATCCGACCTGCAAAATTCTCTTGTAATCAATCTCAATAGAAGTAGTGTAGGCTTCCTGCGGAGTTAATATTCAGGTCTGGTCTTGATATATGAATATCAATGTAAAGTTGTTTGGAAACTGAGCAGTTAGAAACATGATGCAATATAAGATTTGAAATCGGTAGAGAAAAACACATTAATGGAACCTCTTCAGATTTAAGCTTGCTTCCAATGCTGTGGGTCCACAACATTCATGTATGGGCTTCCCAACAGAAATAAATGGAGGCCAGTGCTTTGTGTCCTGATCAGTGAGGACCTCATGGCAGCATGACACAACACAATTAATGCACTGGGCAAGATCTTTCAGGACAAGATCTGTTTAACTTGTACATGTTTTAAATTTATATTTTATGACATGTATTATATTTATTTTGTCAACAGTGTGGTGACCTAGTGGTGAAGATGCTCACCATCTACTCAGAAGGTTGAGTTCAATCCTATGTAGCAGCAAGTATTTCACTCCTAAGGAGCAAAGGGGGGGGGGGAAATGCTGTGAACTCCATGTGGTGTCAGGAAGGGCATCCGGCCAGTAAATGCTCAGTTTCATCCAGTCACCCCAATTCTACCCTGAATTAAGGGATTACGGGGTTGTAAAAAAGGAAGTTTTTTTATAGTACACCTTATTTTAATTGTTATGCTTCTGGCACGAATAAAGAAAGCTACCAAGTAAATGCATTCACGAGAAAGGGACCTATAATGGTTGCCAAGGAGGCCTATTTGTTTTGTGCATTCCACATAATTTGCATTGTCTCTGGGATTTGTACAAGAATTCAATTAGCCCTAATAGCCTTATTTTCCCCATAGGAAAAGTGGGAAAACAGGATTAGATTAATTGACAAGGACATCTAGCAGATTAATGGCTCCAGGTGAGAGCTAAATTGGATGAAATACAATTCACATGTTCTATTTTTAGGGATCACACTGTATTGTTTCTGCCTCATTCTTAAGCCAACTGGGTTGGGTAGATTTGGCTGAAAAGCTTGCAGGAATCCCAACCTAATCTCAGAGAATGTCAAAGGCTAAAACATATGAAGAACAATTACAGGAATTGGGTACATCTAGTTTAATAAAAAGAAGGACATGATAGCAGTGTTCCATTATTTGATGGGCTCCTACAAAGATGTGGGGGGAGGGGTGTGTGAAACTATTTTCCAAGACACCAAAAGACAAGACAAGAAACAACAGTTGGAAATTAACCAAGGAGAGAAGCAACCCAGAACTAAAGAGAAATTTCTTAACAGTGAGAACAATTAACCAGTGGAATGGCTTGCCTTCAGATGTTGTAAGTACTCCATCACTGAAGGCTTCCAACAAGAGACTGGACAGCCACTTTCTGAAATAATATAGGGTTTCCTGCTCAAGCAGGGGATTGGATTAGAAGACCTCTAAAGTCCCTTTCAACTCTATTATTCTATGCTCTATGTTCAACCATGGCTTCCTAACTTATCATCCCATGCAAATCCGAACTATTGGGATTCATTTAACAGACACAGTTAACAAATATTGGCTTAGTGTTGATATGTAAACTCAGGTTAATTGTCCTTGTGTTGCCAAATAAAGCAAAACAAAAAGCATATTTGTATGTCTCCTGAAGAGTAAGGAAGGATTTCCTAACCTGACGTTCTCCAAAAATGTTGGATTATAACTTGCATAAGGGATGCTGTGGCTCAGTGGCTAAGATGCTGAGCTTGTCGATTGAATCAGTGGTTCGAATCCCTAGTGCCGCATAGCAGGGTGAGCTCCAATTACTTGTCCCAGCTTCTACCAACCTAGCAGTTTGAAAGCACGTAAAAAATGCTAGTAGAAAAATAGGGACCACCTTTGGCATTTAGTTATACCTGCCACATGGCCACGGAGATGTTTTCAGACAGCGCTGGCTCTTCAGCTTTGAAATGGAGATGAGCATCACCCCCTAGAGTCGTGAACGACTAGCACATATGTACGAGGGGAACCTTTATATTTATAACTTGCATCATTCCTACAATACAGTATTTCACTTCTCAAAAGAGTGACTTGACTTCCCTTTTTCACCTGCAACAATCCACCCGCTTTATATTCTAGTCAATTTTTTAAGGGATAAGGATCTTTTATTGATAATCAAAATGAAGGCGCAGTATCTGTGTGACACATTTGTCCAGTGAAAAGGAATCAGCATTCAAAGGTAGAAATATCAGATTCTTTTTTTACATCAAACCGTGCTGTCAGCTCCTATGAAAAGTCACAAGGATTTCAATGTTTTTCTTCTGTGAACATCACATTTCTTGAATTGTAGATGCTTTGTTTTTTATTGAAATGCTGGTCTTGAAAGCAGTCTCTGACTATTTATATTCACTGACAATATTCTCCTCTGATAGCAAGTCTGAAGTTAGCAGCTACATTGGACGAATTCCCTTGTTTGCCAACTTGTCTCTTCTTTCAAAGGGAGACAGACCTCAAAACAACAGAAAGCTCGTTCTTCACTAGTTTGGAATCAAACTTCAAAGGGCCTGAGCAAATGCATTTTAACACAAATGAATAACTCAACCCATAAACTCTACCTTCTTAAAGAGATTTCTGTACTGTAATCACTTTGCAGAAAAACAAGATGGCAGTCCAACCATGGGGAAAAAAAATATCTGTGCCTGAAACATAATATACTAAAAAAGAAAAACTATGTATACCTTGTTGCTTCTGACATTTGAGTTTATCCCATAAGGTACAATTAAATAGTAAAGGATCCCTGAATTCTTGAAGCTAAATCATAGAATTTTGTATGGCCTCAATAAAAGCATCCTTAATAAACTTTAAAAAGAGGGGAGGCACATACCTATATTTTCCATGCTTTGGTAACTATCTTGAGTGTTTCAGGAAAGAAGGAATAGCAACACAATTAGTGATAATAATTTAGAGATGATGATGATCATCATCACCATCATCGTCATCATCATTGTCATTGTCATCATCATCAGATGATGATGATATGGAAACATTTAAGGCTTGGCTTCATATAAATAACTCAAAATATGATATGAACTTCTTGTCATTACTAACAACCAACTTCACCAACATCACTGGATTCCAATTAGCTTAACTCTCAAGATTAAATAGCAATAGCATTTACACTTATATACCATTTCACAGAGCTTTACAGCTGTCTCTAAGCGGCTTACAGAGTCAGCATCATGTCCCCCCAACAATCTAGGTCCTCGTTTTACCCACCTCGGAAGGGTGGAAGGCTGAGTCAACCTTGAACCTACTGAGATTCGAACTGCCAAATTGCAGGCAGCCGGCAGGCAGCAGAAGTAGCCTGCAGTACTGCAATCTAACCACTGCACCACCACGGGTCTAAATACAGAACTAAATACAGTTCTGAAGAACAGTAAAGGTCTGGAATACAAACATGTAGAAATGATAAAGCTATATTGCCAACTATGCAAGATAAAGAATCTCATTATCATTCCTCTGAGTTAAATATTGATTTTGGTAGAGGTGGAGTTTTGTTTTGGGAGGAGGGGTATTGGATTTATATCTCACTTTTTTTCCAGAGTGAAATAAGTTTTTTTTTTCCCCCTCTTCATCTTACCTCACAACTCTGTGGCATGGGACAGAAGGACTTTTGTTTAATGAAATGTACATTAACCAGGGCTTCTCAGAATTACCATCCTATGCTTCCTGTGAAGTATTAGGAAACTCTTCCAAATATTTAAAAAATATGCCCAAACTTCTAGTTCAGGGATGTCAAACTCAAGGCCTGCAGGTTGGATTCGGCCTGTGGGGTGCTTAGATTTAGCCCACAGGGCCACCCTGGAAATAGCGAAGGACCGGCTCGTGGTGCCTCTGCCAACAAAAATGCTGCATGCGACCCTCCCAGGCTCCATTTTCTGCTGCAATGGCCTCCTGCAGCCCTCTGTTAATGAAAACAGAGCTTGGGGGGACCGCATGCAGCCCCCCCCCAGCTCCATTTTCACTGAGCTGCAGGAGGCCATTGCAGTCAAAAATGGGGCCTGCTGGCAGAAGGCTGACACAAGTGATGTCGAGCTGGTTACACCCCCCCACACACCCCCCCAAGGTCAAACACAACCCTGATGAGGCCTTCAATGCAAGGGCCTGGTGGCTCAGCAGACTGATAGCATTGTGACTAACACCAGCTGTCTGCAATTACTGTAAGTTCGAATCTCACCAGGCTCAAGGTTGACGCAGCCTTCCATCCTTTCTAAGGTAGGTAAATTGAGGACCCAGTTTGTGGGGGCAATAAGCTGACTTTGTATAAATATACAAAAGTATGAAGGCTATTGCTGAGCACATTGTAAGCCACCCTGAGTCTCCGGAGAAGGGCGGCATATAAATCAAATTAAAAAAAAAATGAAATAGAGTTTGACACCCCTATTCTAGTTTGATCATTTTCTTTGCATGTTCTTTACATCTATAGTTTTCCACACGTTTGAGAGTGGGTTCCTGGTGCATAGTGGTTGTTGTTGATTATGATGATGTTTTCTCACTATGACCATCAAGAAATTGACAAATATCAACAAGAAAATCCTGCGGGAAAAAGAAAGAGAAACCCTCAATCCTAAAGGGTACGGTGTTGAAGTGATAAAGTTTGGGAAAAGTTTGGGAAAACATTTTACCCCATGTTTTTCCCTAATTAATCCCACCCACCTAGTAGTGGTATTTAGCCAGTTCATACTGGTTCTGGCGAATCTGTAGCGGAGATCACAGGTGGGCCCACCCTGACCTAAAGACGTCCTGTTTAGCCACGTTTTCGAGGCCGGATGCATGTGTGGAAGGTGTGCACAGAAGCAAAGTGTATGTGCAGTAGGGTGAGCACATGCACGGAAGGCACGCGCATGCGAAGCGAGCACGCGTGCTCATGGTGAACCAGTGGTAAGAATATGTGAAACCTACCGCTGCACCCACCCCTTCCATTCTGGAGGCATCTCTTTGATTTCAATTCTGGAAAAACTCCTGCCATTCCTGATCATCGGGTTATTGGATGTGTAAAATCCTTTAAGAAAGCTAGTATCTATCTGCTGGGGTTCAGGCAACCCATATAAAGAGTCAAACTCATCACTTCCTGTCGGAGTCATTCAGTTCCTGTCAGTCTGAAAGTCGATAAAATTTAAGCCATTATAAAATATACAAAATATTCTTAAAAGAAAGATAAAATTTACTCCACAGTTGTTTTTATCTGGCATAACTGTAGATCGTACAGTTATAGAGACTAATCTGATTTTGAATTTAATAACTGCAGCCAGACTTTTGGTGGCACAATATTGGAAGAAGGAAGAATTACCTACTATTGAAGAATGGACATTAAAAGTAGCTAACCTGGCGGAGATGGCTAAAATCTCTGCATATTTGAAGGACCGTTCGAATGAAAGATATGTACTGGAATGGAGAAGATGGATTGACTGTATACAAAACAAATATGGGACTAAAAAGTTGCAAATAGCTTATGAATGAAATATTTAGATGATTTTTCTTCTTATTCTGATATTTTGGTACCTATGGGGGAGTTAAAGAGTAAGGGGGAGTTAAGAGTTTATAGTTAGTTTGTTTATGTTAGATTATGTTTGTTAAATGCAATACCCTGTATTTTGCTCTGGGAAGTCGGGGGGGGGGAAGGAGGGAGAAGGGAAGGGGTGGGGGGAGGAGGGGGGAAAATCTGTTTGTAAAACATTCTAAAACTTTTCAATAAAAAAAAATTAAGCCATTATAAACCGGATTGCCTAAAATAAATAAATTAGGAAAAAAAAAAAAACGCAGCTTGCTTGAATTAATCTTCCTCGCCTCCTCCTGCTTACGTTTTTTTTTTCTCCTGTGCTGACACCAGCAAAAAATGTTTCAATGGAAATACAACAGGGCCAATTCATGCAATCTCACCTGCCCCATCAAGAAACACAGGTTTTTGTGTGTGTGTGTTTGCAAGAGTTTCTCAGCAAAATAACACATGGAAAGTGAGAAGGCGAGAGAGGGAAAGAGGGAGGGAGAGAAAAGGCATTAAAATATCTGCAGGTTGGGTGATATATTGTATTCCAGCAGCAAGCGAGGTAAGAATGATTGCTCTCTTCGCCAATAAAATAAAAGCAGATTGAACTTCTGACCCGCACATAGTAATGGAAAGAGCCTCCTGAGTCCCAGGGAACTACAAAAGGAAGGTCAGCGTACAGCCCCTGTTGCAACTGGCTTTTCTTTTCCCAGCCTCAAACTTGTTTTCAGCTGACTAATGCAATGTAGCAGAAATCTTTTCTTTCCATTTTATGGCTATCCTTCCACAGAAAATGAAAAGCTTTTTCTTGTCATCCTGCCACCGAGAAAGCAGAAGTATAACAAATCACAAGGATGGTATGTGTGTGTGCAGGTAAACTGGAAGGATGAGAAGGTCACCTTCTCTTTGGTTGGCTTTGGATAGATGCCAGAGGTGGAATTCAGCAGGTTCTGGAGAACTGGTAGCGGAAATTTTGAGTAGTTCAGAGAACTGGTAAATACGACCTCGGACTGGCCCCGCCCCCATCCATTCTCTGCCTCCCGAGTTCCACCTGATTGGGAGGAAATGGGGATTTTGCAGTAGCCTTCCCCTGCCACATCCACCAAGCCACGCCCACCAAGCCACACGCACAGAACCGGTAGTAAAAAAATTTGAATCCCACCACTGATTGATGGTCTCCAAAGATGATGCTTTTTTGAAACTAAATGTGTGAATAAGACGAATAAGTATGAGAGGTCCTTGTTGCTCCCCTGAGCTTGGTTGTTTTCTTGCAGAAGTTTCATTACCCAAATTAGGTAGTGTCATCCGTGCATTACCTAGGATGGGTAATGAAACATCTTCAAGAAAACAACCAAGCTCAGAAAGCATCAACGATGCTCATTTCAACCCTGAGCAACAAATATTCTCCCTTATTGGTACAATATGGTATGCTTGCAGCAGTGGTAGAATTCAATTTTTTTTACTACTGGTTCTGTGGGCGTGGCTTGGTGGGCGTGGCAGGGGAAGGATATTGCAAAATCTCAATTCCCTCCCCATTCCAGGGGAAGAATACTCCAAAATCTCCATTCCCACCCTACTCTGGGGCCAGCCGGAGGTGGTATTTGCCGGTTCTTTGAACTACTCAAAATTTCCGCTACCGGTTCTCCAGAACCTGTCAGAACCTGCGGAATAGCACTCCTGGCTTGCAGGCATTTCCATTATGCAGGTAGACACTCAAATGGTTTCTTGCTTCCTTCTATGTGGCCTGATGAATAATAGCCTTTGAAGATGCTGCAAAGACTCCTAGATAATCAATCCATAATGGGTTGAGTAATATTCTACTCACTGTCCCTACTCCCATTCCTCACTACTCCTAATCCAGTCTTCCGTTGCGCGTTGGAACTCATGCAGGATATATAATTCAAAAGCTCTATAAAGGATCTTGAAAACGCAGGAAAATCAGCCAGGCTTGGGAACATAATCCCGCCGCTCGGAACTGACAATTCAACACATTAGAGCGTGAGGTAACAGTGTGAAAAAGGCAGGGGTCTGAATTGTTCTTGGAAATTTTGTAAAGCCTGTCTTTTAACTATAACTGTAGGGTCCTTTTGTACGTTTTACAGAAGCCCTTCCAGGTATTAAGAAAAAGAGAGAGAACTCTTGCAGAGGATAAAGAGAGCTCTAATATGACTGTGTCCTTACCAGCTTCCCTAAATAATGTGGGAAGTCTAGCCAGAGTGATTTGTAACGTTGGGTTTTTAACTGTGTTTATGCTTGATGGAATTCATCTTTGCAAGTTCTGATTTGCTGTACTAATATACCTCCTGAAAATTAGGGGAACGGATGTACAGAGGGCAGAGGGGGCATTGCACTTTCTTTTCTTTTCTTTTTCTCTATTTACCTGCTTCTTATTGTAAATGATGACTCCTGGACACTGCTTGGTCTAGTCCAGGGGTCAACAACCTGGGGCTCTGGAGCCACATGTGGCTCTTTCATCTCTCTGCTGCAGCTCCTTGTCACTGGTCGGCTCCAAAATTGATAGGGCTTTTCAATTAGGTCAGGTAGAGGAAAAAGGATGCCGTTAGGAGAAGACTCTATGGTGGGGGAACCGGACTTCCGGTCGGCATAGGAAAAAGGACGCTGTGCTAGGAGAAGACTCTATGGTGGGGGAACCGGACTTCCAGTCAGCATAGGAAAAAGGATGCAATGCTAGGAGAAGATTCTATGGTGTGTGGGGGGGGGACCAGACTTCCAGTCGGCATAGGAAAAAGGATGCCATGCTAGGAGAAGACTCTATGGTGGTGGTGGGGAACCAGACTTCCAGTCGGCATAGAAAAAAGGACGCTGTGCTAGGAGAAGACTCTATGGTGGGAGAACCAGACTTCCGGTCGGTTCAAGAATTGAACGGGATGCTTCCGGTTAGGACCTTTGTGGCTCTTTGAGTGTTTAAGGTTGCCGACCCCTGTTCTAGTCCTTGAAGTTTTTCTTGCTAAGATTTCAGAAGTGGTTTGCCATTGTCTGATATCCAGGGCAGAGAAATAGAGTGACTGGCCCAAAGTCACCTAGCTAGCTATGTGTGTATGGTGGGATCAGAATAGAGTGTCCTTGTTTCTAGCCTTAACCGAAACTCAATTTCATTGAAGGCTGCATCAGCATTACAGATGACCTCAAAGGGCGAGTTGCATGTAAGACCATAATGATTAACAGCAGCTGGATGGGCATGGAAAGGTGGGTGTAGCTGGTTTGACAATGCCTCCTCTGTGTGCTTAGAGGAGTGCTTGGCAGGCTGGGTGGGCTGGGGATGAGGTGGTAGGGACTGGCCCCTCACCATTTCCAGGGTGTACCCATAGGCCAGATTTAACCACATTGCAGACTGGATCTGGCCCACAGGGCTTGAATTTGACATGTCTGCTTTAACCACTACCTCAAACTGTCCCTCTGTCATGTTTCTAATTCCCAGGACATTCTTCACTTCCTTCCCCTCACTGTCCAGTTACTTCTCTTTCCATAATAGAGGAAAGCACAGTTGTGAGTTGTAGGCAAACCTAAGTAAATCAGATTTTCCTATCAGCAAATTAGCGGATATTGATGGCTCAGTGGTTAAAGACACTGAGTTTGTCAGTGGAGAGCTGATAGCTGAGGTTGGAGACCTAAACTTTGTGCAATTGGGTGAGCTCCTGTTATTTGCTCCAGCTCCTGCCCACCTAGCAGTTTGAAAGCGTGCAAATGCAAGTAGATTAATAGGTACAACTTCAGTGGGAAGGTAACAGCATTCGGTGCACCTTTGGTGTATGGTCCTTCTGGCCACATGACCATGGAAGTGTCTTCGGACAATGCTGGCTCCCTCAGCCAAGAAACGGAAATAAGCACCGTGCTCTAAAGTCGGGCATAACTGACAGGGAAATATTTACCTTTATCAGCAAATTATTTCCTAAATGAAGCTAGTTGTTGTACTATTGTTTCATTTTAGTACCAACCCAAAGAATACTTTCTTAGAAAGACTTATAGTCCTAAACTTAGTGTTTCTCACTCTTCACCCATTCTGTCAGCCTCCGCCTTTTTATTGCTTGCTTGCTCGGCTGCCATTGTAACGGGGGGGAGGGGGGAGCTGTTTGAATGTCTGGGAGGGGGGAAGTGAGCTGGTGGAGAAGAAGGGAGAAAGTTTTCCTCAGCGTTTTCTCTGCAGCTGGGAAGAGCACTGATAACCACTCAAGGTCAACCGTCGTGGCATACCAGGAGGATGGCACCATCGGAAGCTGCACCCCCCACCCCCTGAGGGGGATGTGGATTGGATAATCCTGATTGGATGATTGGGGGGAGGGTTTTAAGGATGCTTTCTATATGTGATTTTCACGCCTATTTCCTCAGACCTTGTTTTTCTTTTGTTGCATTCAGTTCGTACTCAGTAAAAGTACCTTTCTCTATGAAAATGGAGTTGGGGTTTTTCTTTCTTGAGTATTGAAAGGAGGCACACCTGACACATTCCTTCCACTTTATAAAACTATCTGAACCCAACAACCCCTCATATGAGACTTTGCACCATACGGAGGAGGACAAATCACATGTCTCAGAACAAAATAGGTCTAGATTTAAATCTGATTTCTCTGCCACATTAAATCCCAAGAATAATAAGAATCATCCAGTTTAGACCACAGGCTCAACTAACTGCTGTTTCTTTCCACAGTAGAGAATTAATGGCAAACCCATCAACAGAAGACTGACATAGTTGCATTATTATGCACTATTAAAGTCAACTCTGAATCCTGAATTCACGTGTGAATCTGTGTAGAGTCCAGGCAGCACTATGGAAGTGACCATTGTCATCTTCTGGGTTATGGTTCCACTTCCTATCCCAAAGGTGCTTTTTCAGGAGGCAACTGGACTTTCTTGTTTGTTTGTTTTTTTTTCTTTTGAAGACATTTCGCTTCTCATCCAAGAAGCTTCTTCGGCTCTGACAGGGGAATGGAAGAGATTTATATTCCTTGCAGACAGCTGGTCATTTGCATCCTTTTTTTTTTCTTCATCCTTTTAGAGGGTTGTTGAAGTACTTGGAGGTTTATCTGTGTCCTCAGGGTCACCTGAGTGGGTCTCCTGGTTCCTGTAGTCTGCAATTTTTCCTCTGGAAATCTGGAAAAATAAGAAAGTCCAGTTGCCTCCTGAAAAAGCACCTTTGGGACAACCATGACCTGGATGACTGAGAATCTCTACAGACGATCCACTTCCTAGTTTTCCAGGAAATTCAAGACTTCCTACATGATCTTGCACCCCAAGGCCAATCAAAATCAGCTAGAGGTGGCGCTACAATTTCAGGTACTGTGATAGCTGGATCTATTTAGTCTGTTCCATATCTCTCTAGCCCGAAGATTTATTTATTTTTAAATCATATTTAAATATGTATTTTTTAATGCATTTCTAAATGCATTTTTCATCAATCGGTATAATATCACCTTTTTCCCATTTAGCTGAGAACTGTGCTTCCAACAGATACCTAAATTCAAATCATGCATTAGCCAAGAAAATTCACAAAATTCAAATCCCACAAACAGCCCTATTTATCATCATTGCTTGCAAATTAAGAGTCTACATTTGCACCAGTGTTTATCAAGCACTGCCAGCAGCCAATGTCATCCTGTCACTGAAACTGAATCCTGAAGTGCATAGAAATGCACACAAAATTGGAAACTAATTTGAAGTTATTATTTCCCCTGAAGATAATCAAAAGATATTCAGAGTGAAAACTTCTAAGCAATAAGCCATCCCGAAGAGGCAATCTCTTACCATATAATTCCAAGTTACAAAATAGCCATCTTTGGGTAAAAGTCAAATTGAAGCTATCTAGGCAGACTTTTCTTCTCCATATCTGATACAGTGAGGTTTAGCAGTTGTTTCTGCAGGAAATAGGTCAAAAAATATCAATATGGAAACACATGTACAAAGAAATCAATGAGCAGCAACAAGGTCTGGTCACACCATAAAAAAGATGTTGAGACTCTAGAAAAATGCAAAGAGCAACCAGGATGATTAGGGGACTGGAGACTAAAACACACGATGGACGGTTGCAGGAACTGGGCATGGCTAGTCTAGTGAAGAGAAGGACCAGGGGAAACATGATAGCAGTCTTCCAATATTTGAGGGGCTGCCACAGAGAGGAAGGGGTCAAGCTATTTTCCAAAGCACCTGAAGGCCAGACAAGAAATAATGGAAACTGAACAAGGAGAGGTTCAACCTAGAAACAAGGAGAAATTTTCCGACAGTGAGAACAATCAACCAATGGAAGTTGTGGGAGCTTCATCACTGGAGGCTTTCAAGAAGAGATTGGATTGCCATTTGTCAGAAATGGTGTAGGGTCTCTTGCTTGTGTGGGTGGGGGGTTTGAACTGGATGACCTACAAGGTCCCTCCGAACTCTGTTAATCTGTAAGGAAGATGACGGACTCAATTTCACTGGTGATAGGTATAGCATTGGAAGACCTGAAGGACCAGGTTGGAGATAAATTTTCATGGAGAAGAATCTATCCATGTGTTTGCTAAGAGTCAGTGCTGATCTGGTGGAACAAAATCAATCCACAATAGAAATACACACATATATGGATTCTTAATAGCCCAAATTTGGTTTTCAAAAGTTATCTGAGATAATAACAGCAACAACAGAAATTATAATAGCAACAACAGAAACAGGAAAAGCTAATAAATTCCTGGATTATATAAACAGAGGTATAGAATCAAGATCACGTGAAGTATTAGTACCACTTTATAAAATCCTAGTAAGACCACATCTGGAATACTGCAACCACTTTTGATCACCGTATGACAAAAAAGATGTTGAGACTTTGGAAAAAGTTCAAAGAAGAGCAACTAAGATGATCAAAGGCCTGGAGACTAAAACAGATGAAGAACGGATGCAGGATTTGAGTTTGGCTAATTCAAAGAAAAGAAAAATAGTGACATGATAGCAGTATTCCAGTATTTGAGGAGCTGCCACAAAGAAGAAGGGGTCAAATTATTCTACAAAGCACCAAAGGGCAGGACAAGAAACAATGGCTGGAAACTAACCAAGAGAGAGAAGCAACCTGAAATTAAGGAGAAAATTCCTAACCGTGGGGACAATTAACCAGTTAAATAGCTTGCCTCCGGAAATCATGGATGCTTCATCCCTGGAGGTTTTTAAGAAGAAACTAGACAGTCACTTATCTGAAATATATATCTGAAGTACAGGTTCTCCTGCTTGAGCAGGGGGCTGGACTAGAAGACCTCCAAGGTCCCTTCCAGCTTCTACACTACACTACTCTACTCTACTCTACTCTACTCTACCCTACCCTACCCTACCCTACCCTACCCGACTCTACTCTACTCTACTCTACTCTACTCTACTCTACTCTACTCTACTCTACCCTACCCTACCCGACTCTACTCTACTCTACTCTACCCTACCCTACCCTACCCTACCCGACTCTATTCTACTCTACTCTACTCTACTCTACTCTACTCTACTCTACTCTACTCTACTCTACTCTACCCTACCCTACCCTACCCTACCTGACTCTACTCTACTCTACTCTACTCTACTCTACTCTACTCTACTCTACTCTACTCTACTCTACTTTATTCATTTTGCTGCATATGCATATATGTGTACAGTACAGTATATTTCTGAGTGTATGGATATACTCTAAATTTTGGAGGGAGAGGGGAAGCCTCAGAGAAGTTCTTGCTTTTAAATTCTATTTCTGTCTGACCATCTAGTGTTACTATTTTGTCCTCATACTACTGTTGGTGCCTAGATCCCTTGGCCAGTTTAATCTCTGGAAAGGATATTAAAAGTCAAGCAGCCACTACTACCTTAAGCTCCAGCTTTTTCCAGTGTGTAAAACATTCTCAAAAAGCACTAGAGTACTTTGATGATTTTGAATTTTAAACTGTAGCACGCACACATGTCTGCACACACAGAAACCTATGAAAAATAATTGAATCTTGCACCGCTTGCTTACATATCTTTCATCCCAGCTGTAAGAGAAAGTGGTCAACTGCCTAAACGACACTGAGTTTGATCTATGATTTTCAAAATGTTTTCAAGTATTTCATAGGGTTTTTTTTTTTGTTTTGCATTTTGCAGCCAGAAATGTGATTTTTTGCCAGTTAAAGCCAGTTAAAGGAAGCCCAGCCTGAATTCCAAGAGAACAGTGCAACTGATGTCCTATTTTTTTCCCCTAGAACCATCAACCAAACTCCAGCAGGTGTGCTTCCTGTTGATTTCCAGTGATTAGCTCCTAACAAGGTTTAGAGAACCATAAAAGGATTCCTTGCATCCTTAATCACAGAAATTTAGGCATCAGGCTTGCCAATTTATTGTCTTTCACTAGCAAAGTGGTCCTTTTAAAAATGGATCAATCTACTGTATATGCTCCTCAAACTCTCCAGTTTGTTTGTAACTTTCGGTTGGGTGAAACTGGGCATGAATCCAAAGTAACTTCGAATGGGCTAATATAAAGAATGTGTCCAAAATTTGGACCTCCTTCCTCTAGCGGGACTGAAATTTGGCAAAGGTGTGGTTGCTTCGCCACCATCGTAGTCAAGCGATTGTTGTTTCCAATGCTTCCTTTGACTTTCCTTGTGGGAAGCTGGCAGGAAGTTGGAAGTCACTTCTGTTCCCACTATGCTTTTGGCCATTGGCTGTCATTCTGCTTTTCTCTTTAGGCAATGAAATATCTATGAAACGATGACCCAACAGGTTATGGGTTGACTAGTGGATGGATGTGTGTTTGTGTATGTACACACACAGACCCACACACATATCCATCCATTAGGCAACCCATAACCTATTGGGTTATGTGTATGTATATATATGTACTGTATGTATACACGTATGCATACATACACACACACACACACATACACATATATGTCAGATACTTAGAAGCTGAGGGTTTGGCAGCACAAGTGAACAACAGTCAGTCGCTGGACATCAACACACCAACCAAACAATAGGAAGGCACCACATAAACACAACACATAGAATAACTCAAAGCACATATTGCAGGACAGAGAAATTTCCTGAAGCTCATACTCTAGCATGAGTCCAAAAGTTTGGAAGGCTAAACCTCTGGTCCTGATGACCGACCCAGATTGAATCATGCAACATCATCCTAAAATACATATATTTGCCTTCATTTATTTTTTAAAAAATGTAGGTAGGTAGGAAGGAAGGAAGGAAGGAAGGAAGGAAGAAAGAAAGAAAGAAAGAAAGAAAGAAAGAAAAAGAAAGAAAGAAAGAAAGAAAGAAAGAAAGAAAGAAAGAAAGAAAGAAAGAAAGAAAGATTGAGTAAGTTAAAAAGAAAGAAAAAAGTTAAAAAAGGAGGGAGGGAGGGAGGAAAGGAAGGAAGGAAATTTAAAAGGAAGGAGACAGGGTGGGAGAAAGAAAAGGAAAGGAGGAAGGAAGGAAGGAAGGACATTAAAAGGAAGGAGGGAGAAAGGAAAGGAAAGGGGGAAGGAGGGAGGGAGGGAGGGAAGGAAGGAAGGAAGGAAGGAAGGAAGGAAGGAAGGAAGGAAGGAAGGAAGGAAGGAAGGAAGGAAGGAAGGAAAATGAGATTTCATTTCCAAATCCAGAAAAAAATTATAGAACTTATATCTCTATCACGAGTAACATGGGGTGAGGATGGGAGGTGGGGGTGGCATTCTTCAAAGAACTCAGAGAAATCTTCCTTTTGAAAAGGAAAATAAAAAGAGAAAATCCACCATGCAGAGAAAGTCCTGCAGAGCTTAGGTAGTAGTCTAACAAGAGCTAAAGAAAAACAGAGAGAAAGAAAGAGAGAAAGAGAAAGAAAGAAAAGAAGGAGGGAGGGAAGGAAGGAAGGAAGGAAGGAAGGAAGGAAGGAAGGAAGGAAGGAAGAAAGAAAGAAAGAAAGAAAGAAAGAAAGAAAGAAAGAAAGAAAGAAAGAAAGAAAGAAAGAAAGAAAGAAAGAAAGAAAGACCAAAAATGCTATGGCTCTGAAAGAGTTGATGAGCCAGCAATTTAGCTAACTGCATGATTGAACAATTCATTTGCATCAGATTAGCACAGAAATGCTATTTCCTCCATGCAACATCAAGCGAGGGTTGAAGCAGAATGGAAATCTATCCTTCATAACCAACAAGCACTGAAAGAATTGTCTCCATCAACAGAAAAGGAGATTAAAACCAAAGAGTTTGCCACATAATTATAAAGAGAAAAATGGCAAGAAATTGATAAAAACTGGATCGTGGTCCCTGTGTCCCTCTAGAACAGGGGTGTCAAACTCGCAGCCCGCGGGCCAGTTGCTGGCTACGCCCACCCCGGTTTAGCAAAAGGGGAAAAAGTTGTGATAATACATCTTGTGATGACATGTCATCATGAGTTTGACACCCCTGCTCTAGAACAAGATCTGATCCCTTGTTGTTTCACTCACAAACATTTTTTAAGTGCCAACAATCAATAAAAGGATTGGTGGCAGCTGAAAGACCATTATACCATTAAGACCCTTATACAAACAATGTGCATATGTACAGTATATTGACAGTGATACCAGAAATTCCTGCCGAAGCAGGGGGTTGGACTAGAAGACCTCCAAGGTCCCTTCCAACTCTGCTATTCTATTCTATTCTATTCTATTCTATTCTATTCTATTCTATTCTATTCTATTCTATTCTATTGTAAGTCATACAATAGTTATCATTAGAGTAACATGCCTGAAATTAGCAGCAGAAACTCTGTAATTTAATCAAAACAAATCAAAGTCAAAACAAATTCAGTAGGGAATTAAAACATTTGGGGCTTTTGAAGATGCATACAGTCATGTTTTCATTGAGTTATATGACTCATCATAACCAAGCATTTAAAAACAACAACAACAGCAACAATAACAACTGTCACTTCTTGGATAAATCACCAGAAGCTAGAATCAGCAAATCTGCTAAATCATAAACAATATTTTACAAATCATAAATACTAGATTTACATAATGAGCAGAGCCGGAAGCAAAGAAATTGTATTTAGGTTTGGTGCAATACCTGAACCCAATTTAGTTTTCTGACAAACTAAATTTGAAGGTAATATTTATGCTCTTTCAGCCAACAAAACATCTGAAAATTTAAATAAAGGCAACATAAAGACAAAAAAATAATAATATGTAAACACGTTTTCCCCATGATGAGTCTAGGAAATAAATTGAATAATGATGAATTTCTGAAGAACTTTTTTTCAGCAAACTGGCCCCTACCAACCTTTTATTCAGTATAGCCAATTGTTCATGATTTCTCTTTCTGGTAAATCTGATCACAATCTTCTCCGCTCCTTCAAAATGCCATGTATTCTATCCTAAGACTTATAATGATGGTAATATTTGAAGAAAGGTTTATAAGTGTCATATTTAATAATTCAATCAATAGTACCAGTCCATTTAATGAATCAATGGTTCCTCCAGAGTGGATAGTGAAGTTCCTTTGGTCAGTCTCACAGACCCCATTAAACAAGATTTAGTCATTATTTGTGACCCTGGCTGGACAAACGTAAAGATCAATTAACACCTTCCAGACTGGGCTTTATATCTATGTATCTACTGGCAGCATAGGATTATCTGCAACCCGTTAGATTCAAGGAAAGTCTTATTTTATTTTATGCTCTCCATTTTTGCACTCTGTCAACACACTTCCTCTCACCGCTATTGCTTCCAGCCACACTATAGCTAATCATCACAACATTTTAAGGCAATATAAACATTTTATGTCAGCTAGCGGGAATCCTAATCATTATAGCTGTTAGGAGACATTGCTTCCAAATCTCTTGAGGAAAATTGTGATCCTTTTCAAGAAATCTGAAAGACAGTTATTCCGCACGGGAACTGTACAGAAGTGGAAATTTTTGATTTTCCTGCGACTTCTATGATTTCAACAAGGTCAAATAGGCTATAGCTGTTTGATGGCCACATGAATGTTCTTCCTTTCTCATACAGCTCAGTTTCAGGGTCTTGGCAATCTTCTTATAGCCTAGGCTATCTTTATGTAGAGCAACAATTCATTTTTTCCGATCCTCAGAGAGTTCATTGCCATGAGGTGCCATGTCGAATTTCCAGTGACCAGTATGAGAGAGTGAGAGAGATTTAACACATGCTCCCGCTTCACACCTGAGACCTTGTAACACTAATGCATCACATGACACCAGGAAGGGAAAATGGCTACTTGAGTCCCATTTGGACATTATCACTTAGGGGTGTACTCACTTTTCTTGCCAGTGGCTTAGACATTAATCACTGTGTGTTGTGTTATTTTGAGGGGACAGCACATTTACTCTGTTATACAAGCTGTATACTCAGTACTTTACATTGTAGCTAAGTGTCATTTTTTTTACTGTTGTCACATGAAAATATATATTTAAATATTTACAAAATGTGAGGGGGTGTACTCACTTCTGTGACATACTGTATGTACATTAATGTGTAGATAGTTAACATTGAAACTCAGTGATCTATCAATCTTTTCTTTTACTAGTTGCCAAGCTTAGGCATTTGTTTTCATGGACTGAAGCCCAGATTATTCTAAATAACTGTGTTAAGGCTTGATGTTCCCACAAAGTCTTTGTTAATTTCCTAAACTTTTCGCTAATTTATCTGGCCATATCTATCACATTCTCCCAACATTCTAACGGAAAGAACAGTCAGATAACATTGTCATTTTTGTTGCTCTTGTTATTATTTTCTGAAGTGTGTAGACTCTAGAAAGAGTGCAGAGAAGAGCAACAAAGATGATTAGGGGACTTTATTAAGGCATTATAAAGTGGTGTTAACACTTCACGCGATCTTGATTCTATCCCTCTGTTTGTGCAGCCCAGAACTGTGTTGGCTTTTTTGGCAGCTGCTGCACACGGCTGGCTCCTATTTAAATGGTTGTCCACTAGGACTCCAAGATCCCTCTCATAATTACTACTATTGAGCAAGGTACCACATATACTGTACCTCTGCATTTTGTTTTTCTTGCCTAAATGTAGAATCTTACTTTTTTCACTGTTGAATTTCATTTTGTTAGATTTCATTTCATTTAGGCAGCAATATATGTGAAATAATACCAATCCCTTTCTAGCCTTGTTTGGCTACTTGTTAATACTGGAGTCATCCCCAGACAGAATTTATAAAGGTGAAAGCCAGAATAGTTCGATAACCACATTTCATTTCCTCTATTTCACTTCTGGACTGAAGACTAGAAAATGGAGGCAGATACACGACACTCTTCTAAGATCAGAAACTCGGTAAAAAGGTTGATGAGTTATTTTCAGTTCCACCTTAGCTAAGAAACTTTCAGAAATATCGCAGGGATATTTGATGCACACTCAATCATTGTTTTTATTGCTTTTCCTGCTGGAAAGGATATTGAATATTTGCAATCAAAATTCAGATGAATATTCCTTTAGGAACTTTGAAAGAAAACGCACAATGTGAACAGTAGGCTTCTTCCCTACCCTCATTCAAAAAAAAACAACATCTTTTTAAATGTCACAACGCTCTTAAAACTTCTTTATTTTTTTTTTATATTTTAAAGTTCAGTTATATATTTATACTTTAGTGCCCGTGAAGAGAGCTTTCTGAGGAATGGATTTTAATACTTGCAGAGTTATGCTACCTGCCTGCCATTAGTTTTTGTTTCAATTATACTTTTATACATTCTTTCTTTTCCCCCTCCATACTTAAGGAGCAACCCATAAATTCACTCCTGAATAGCGTTGCCCTTAGGATTCAGCTACTGTAGGCTGAGATCAGGGGGATAGCTGGATATACAGTTTTTTCTACCTACAGCAGAGTGAGTTTCTTTTTCTTTCTTTTTTAAAAATCCAGTGAAGCAAAGCCTTCCAACATAGAAGAACTGAAGAAGCTTCTCGGATGAGAAGCAAAATATTTTCAAGAAAACATCGTGTTGTAGATATCCTGTAAAAAGTGCCATTCAGGTGATCTATTTTGCAGGAGGTCCTTTGGAGATATGGGGCAATGGGGGAAAAAAAAAAGGAGCTTCTGATACAGTTCTACAGAGGAATTATTGAGTCTGTCATCTGCACCTCTATAACTGGTCTGGTTCAGTTCCGCAACCCAACAAGACAGACACAGACTTCAGAGGATAATTAGAACTGCAGAAAAAACAATTACTACCAACCTGCCTTCCATTGAGGACTTGTATACAGCATGAGTCAAAAAGAGAGCTGTGAAAATATTTACAGACCCCTCACATCCTGGACATAAATTGTTTCAACTCCTACCCTCAAAATGATGCTATAGAGCACTGCACACCAGAACAACTAGACACAAGAACAGTTTTTTTCTCACTCTGCTAAACAATTAATTCCCACAACACTGTCAAACTATTTACTAAGTCTGCATTACTATTAATTTTCTCATCGTTCCCATTGCCTATGTCCTTCCACTTATGACTGTATGACTGTAACCTTGTTGCTGGTATTCTTAAGATTTATATTGACTGTTTCTTAATATGATATGATTGCTTATTTGTATCCTATGACTATCATTAAGTGTTGTACCTTATGATTCTTGATGAATGTATCTTTTCTTTTATGTACACTGAGAGCATATGCATCAAGACAAATTCCTTGTGTGTCCAATCACACTTGGCCAATAAAAAAATTCTATTCTATTCTATTCTATTCTATTCTATTCTATTCTATTCTATTCTATTCTATTCTATTCTATTCTATTCTTCTATTGATTGTTTCCTAGTGATGATTCAATTGCTTATTTGTACCCTATGACTTAAGTGCAACATTAAATGTTGTACCTTATGATTCTTGATGAAGGTAATCTTGCCTTTTTATATACATTGAGAGCCTATGCACCAAACTCAAATTCCTTGGGTGTCCAATCACACTTGGCCAATAAAGAATTCTACTCTATTCTGTAAAAAGTGCCATTCAGGTGATCTATTTTGCACTATGTCCTTTGGAGATCTGGGGCAATGGGGAAAAAAATTGTAAGTGGGGAGGGGAGATAATTCGATATCTGTTTAGGGGCCAGAAAACATGCTTTTAAAAATATTTATTAGCAGTGAGAATAAGTATTACTTTAGAGGATTCTCTCCTTTTATGACTTATTTTTCTGCCTCTCCTTTTCTTTCGGCTTGCTTTAGAAACTAGTTCACACTTTCCCACCGTGGTAATAACTCCTTCCCATCACACACAATGTCGGAGATGCCTCCTTTTCAGTCAGGTTCCTCCGTCCCTCTTTGTTCGCCTACATTGCAGCGAACATGGAGAAAGGAGGAAGGCCCATCTTGAAAAGTGACCGCAAAGAAGGCTGTAACGAAAGATCAGAGA